>NC_060184.1:80801760-80896760 GCF_021184085.1 Oncorhynchus gorbuscha
ACATCAACAATATATAACATGTCTTGTAAGATCCGACGCTGGAGTAGAGAAGCAGGTACGGAGAGTGAACATTTACTTTGGAACAGACATGGAACAGGACAGGAACTGCGTCAGAACAAGCGTAACACAACGACAAACAACAATTAATGCTGAAGCCGGGGAACAGAACTGGGGAACAGACAGATATAGGGAAGGAAATAAACACAGGTGATTTGAGTCCAGGTGAGTGCAATGAATCGCTGATGCACGTGACGAGGGGAGTGGGTGTGCGTAATGACGGTGGCAGGAATGCGTCGTGCAGGGCAGGCTGGCGCCCTCGAGAGCCAGGGAAGGGAGGGCGGGAGCAGACGTGACATGTATGATATAGGCCGATTCCTTAATCTCTATTCTCCACATGAATGGAAACAAAACACAAAACATGCATCCAGTGTAAAGCATTATTGTACGGTGCTGTTTGGTTTGAAGTAACAAAACACAGACTACGGGTTTTAGGTCACGAACAGAACAGACAGTGCATAACAACCATTAAAGAAAAACCCAGCTGTTCCCTCCTCCTAACAAAGCTTTCTCATGAAGGAAATGTTCTCCGTATCTTGCTTCAACAGTGTCCCCTCTGTCGCTTTGAAGAAGCCATTCCAGACGCTTATCGGCAGATGTAATACAAGATGATGAACATGCTCACAAGTAGTGCATTTTGGGGCGGCAGGTAGCCAAGTGGTTAGAGCGTTGGGCCAATAACCGAAATGTTGCTGGATCGAATCCCCGAGCTGACAAGGTAAAAATCTGTCGTTCTGCCCCTGAACAAGGCAGTTAACCGGTAGGCCATCATTCTAAATACGAATTTGTTCTTAACTGACTTGCCTAGTTAAATAAAAACTAGAGTAGGAATAGAGTTTAAAGTAAATAGCCTACTCTGGAGAGGAGAGAGAGGTGTTGAAAATAGAATACTTTACAGAAATATGGAATAAAGACCCATATTCAAAAGTGGATACTATTATGACCCTAATAATTATTGCAACCTTATTGCAGGTTTCTGCAGCCTTATAGTTTATACTAGAATAGAGACTTTCCTTAATGAAAACGGTGTTTTAAGTGCATGTCAAATTGGCTTCTTACCGAAACAAATAACATCGACACCCTCCACACCCTTATCAAAATACATGTTTATCAATCCACCAAGGGTCAAATATTGGCCTGCTTTATAGACTTCCAAAAAGCTTTAGATTCCATAAAGGAGTCTTCCTCAAACTCACCCAAAGTGGAATTTGAGAAAGAACCAATCAAGTTATTAAGTTGGGGTGGCAGGTAGCCTAGTGGTTTAGACTGTTGGACTAGTAACCAAAAGGTTGCAAGATCAAATTTATTCAGCCCCTGAACAAGGTAGTTAACCCACTGTTCCTGGGTAGTTAACCCACTGTTCCTAGGTAGTTAACCCACTGTTCCTGTGTAGTTAACCCACTGTTCCTGGGTAGTTAACCCACTGTTCCTGGGTAGTTAACCCATTGTTCCTAGGTAGTTAACCCACTGTTCCTGTGTAGTTAACCCACTGTTCCTGGGTAGTTAACCCACTGTTCCTGTGTAGTTAACCCACTGTTCCTAGGTAGTTAACCCACTGTTCCTAGACCAGTTAACCCACTGTTCCTAGACCAGTTAACCCACTGTTCCTAGACCAGTTAACCCACTGTTCCTAGACCAGTTAACCCACTGTTCCTAGACCAGTTAACCCACTGTTCCTAGACCAGTTAACCCACTGTTCCTAGACCAGTTAACCCACTGTTCCTAGACCAGTTAACCCACTGTTCCTGGGTAGTTAACCCATTGTTCCTAGGTAGTTAACCCACTGTTCCTGTGTAGTTAACCCACTGTTCCTGGGTAGTTAACCCACTGTTCCTGTGTAGTTAACCCACTGTTCCTAGGTAGTTAACCCACTGTTCCTAGACCAGTTAACCCACTGTTCCTAGACCAGTTAACCCACTGTTCCTAGACCAGTTAACCCACTGTTCCTAGACCAGTTAACCCACTGTTCCTAGACCAGTTAACCCACTGTTCCTGGGTAGTTAACCCACTGTTCCTAGGTAGTTAACCCACTGTTCCTAGACCAGTTAACCCACTGTTCCTAGACCAGTTAACCCACTGTTCCTAGACCAGTTAACCCACTGTTCCTAGACCAGTTAACCCACTGTTCCTAGACCAGTTAACCCACTGTTCCTAGACCAGTTAACCCACTGTTCCTAGACCAGTTAACCCACTGTTCCTAGACCAGTTAACCCACTGTTCCTAGACCAGTTAACCCACTGTTCCTAGACCAGTTAACCCACTGTTCCTAGACCAGTTAACCCACTGTTCCTAGACCAGTTAACCCACTGTTCCTAGACCAGTTAACCCACTGTTCCTAGACCAGTTAACCCACTGTTCCTAGACCAGTTAACCCACTGTTCCTAGACCAGTTAACCCACTGTTCCTAGACCAGTTAACCCACTGTTCCTAGACCAGTTAACCCACTGTTCCTAGACCAGTTAACCCACTGTTCCTAGACCAGTTAACCCACTGTTCCTAGACCAGTTAACCCACTGTTCCTAGACCAGTTAACCCACTGTTCCTAGACCAGTTAACCCACTGTTCCTAGACCAGTTAACCCACTGTTCCACTGTTCCTAGACCAGTTAACCCACTGTTCCTAGACCAGTTAACCCACTGTTCCTAGACCAGTTAACCCACTGTTCCACTGTTCCTAGACCAGTTAACCCACTGTTCCACTGTTCCTAGACCAGTTAACCCACTGTTCCACTGTTCCTAGACCAGTTAACCCACTGTTCCTAGACCAGTTAACCCACTGTTCCTAGACCAGTTAACCCACTGTTCCTAGACCAGTTAACCCACTGTTCCTAGACCAGTTAACCCACTGTTCCACTGTTCCTAGACCAGTTAACCCACTGTTCCACTGTTCCTAGACCAGTTAACCCACTGTTCCACTGTTCCTAGACCAGTTAACCCACTGTTCCTAGACCAGTTAACCCACTGTTCCACTGTTCCTAGACCAGTTAACCCACTGTTCCTAGACCAGTTAACCCACTGTTCCTAGACCAGTTAACCCACTGTTCCTAGACCAGTTAACCCACTGTTCCTAGACCAGTTAACCCACTGTTCCTAGACCAGTTAACCCACTGTTCCTAGACCAGTTAACCCACTGTTCCTAGACCAGTTAACCCACTGTTCCACTGTTCCTAGACCAGTAAACCCACTGTTCCTAGACCAGTTAACCCACTGTTCCACTGTTCCTAGACCAGTTAACCCACTGTTCCTAGACCAGTTAACCCACTGTTCCTAGACCAGTTAACCCACTGTTCCTAGACCAGTTAACCCACTGTTCCTAGACCAGTTAACCCACTGTTCCTAGACCAGTTAACCCACTGTTCCTAGACCAGTTAACCCACTGTTCCTAGACCAGTTAACCCACTGTTCCTAGACCAGTTAACCCACTGTTCCTAGACCAGTTAACCCACTGTTCCTAGACCAGTTAACCCACTGTTCCTAGGCCAGTTAACCCTCTGTTCCTTGACCAGTTAACCCTCTGTTCCTAGACCAGTTAACCCACTGTTCCTAGACCAGTTAACCCTCTGTTCCACTGTTCCTAGACCAGTTAACCCACTGTTCCACTGTTCCTAGACCAGTAAACCCACTGTTCCTAGACCAGTTAACCCTCTGTTCCACTGTTCCTAGACCAGTTAACCCACTGTTCCACTGTTCCTAGACCAGTTAACCCACTGTTCCTAGACCAGTTAACCCACTGTTCCACTGTTCCTAGACCAGTTAACCCACTGTTCCTAGACCAGTTAACCCACTGTTCCACTGTTCCTAGACTAGTTAACCCACTGTTCCTAGACCAGTTAACCCACTGTTCCTAGACCAGTTAACCCACTGTTCCTAGACCAGTTAACCCACTGTTCCTAGACCAGTTAACCCACTGTTCCTAGACCAGTTAACCCACTGTTCCTAGACCAGTTAACCCACTGTTCCTAGACCAGTTAACCCACTGTTCCTAGACCAGTTAACCCACTGTTCCTAGACCAGTTAACCCACTGTTCCTAGACCAGTTAACCCACTGTTCCTAGACCAGTTAACCCACTGTTCCTAGACCAGTTAACCCACTGTTCCTAGACCAGTTAACCCACTGTTCCTAGACCAGTTAACCCACTGTTCCTAGACCAGTTAACCCACTGTTCCTAGACCAGTTAACCCACTGTTCCTAGGCCAGTTAACCCTCTGTTCCTTGACCAGTTAACCCTCTGTTCCTAGACCAGTTAACCCACTGTTCCTAGACCAGTTAACCCTCTGTTCCACTGTTCCTAGACCAGTTAACCCACTGTTCCACTGTTCCTAGACCAGTTAACCCTCTGTTCCACTGTTCCTAGACCAGTTAACCCACTGTTCCACTGTTCCTAGACCAGTTAACCCACTGTTCCTAGACCAGTTAACCCACTGTTCCACTGTTCCTAGACCAGTTAACCCACTGTTCCTAGACCAGTTAACCCACTGTTCCACTGTTCCTAGACCAGTTAACCCACTGTTCCTAGACCAGTTAACCCACTGTTCCTAGGCCAGTTAACCCTCTGTTCCTTGACCAGTTAACCCTCTGTTCCTAGACCAGTTAACCCACTGTTCCTAGACCAGTTAACCCTCTGTTCCACTGTTCCTAGACCAGTTAACCCACTGTTCCACTGTTCCTAGACCAGTTAACCCACTGTTCCTAGACCAGTTAACCCTCTGTTCCACTGTTCCTAGACCAGTTAACCCACTGTTCCACTGTTCCTAGACCAGTTAACCCACTGTTCCTAGACCAGTTAACCCACTGTTCCTAGACCAGTTAACCCACTGTTCCTAGACCAGTTAACCCACTGTTCCACTGTTCCTAGACCAGTTAACCCACTGTTCCTAGACCAGTTAACCCACTGTTCCTAGACCAGTTAACCCACTGTTCCTAGACCAGTTAACCCACTGTTCCTAGACCAGTTAACCCACTGTTCCTAGACCAGTTAACCCACTGTTCCTAGACCAGTTAACCCACTGTTCCTAGACCAGTTAACCCACTGTTCCTAGACCAGTTAACCCACTGTTCCTAGACCAGTTAACCCTCTGTTCCTTGACCAGTTAACCCTCTGTTCCTTGACCAGTTAACCCTCTGTTCCTAGACCAGTTAACCCACTGTTCCTAGACCAGTTAACCCTCTGTTCCACTGTTCCTAGACCAGTTAACCCACTGTTCCACTGTTCCTAGACCAGTTAACCCACTGTTCCTAGACCAGTTAACCCTCTGTTCCACTGTTCCTAGACCAGTTAACCCACTGTTCCACTGTTCCTAGACCAGTTAACCCACTGTTCCTAGACCAGTTAACCCCACTGTTCCACTGTTCCTAGACCAGTTAACCCACTGTTCCTAGACCAGTTAACCCACTGTTCCTAGACCAGTTAACCCCACTGTTCCACTGTTCCTAGACCAGTTAACCCACTGTTCCACTGTTCCTAGACCAGTTAACCCACTGTTCCTAGACCAGTTAACCCACTGTTCCTAGACCAGTTAACCCACTGTTCCTAGACCAGTTAACCCACTGTTCCTAGACCAGTTAACCCACTGTTCCTAGACCAGTTAACCCACTGTTCCACTGTTCCTAGACCAGTTAACCCACTGTTCCACTGTTCCTAGACCAGTTAACCCACTGTTCCTAGGCCAAAATTGAAAGTAAGAATGTGTTGTTAAGTTAAATAAAGATCATGAAAATACATGTTGAAATAAAATTGTTTTAAAAAAACACACAGATTTCTTTTCACACTGGGGTCACCAATCTGAGACCGACATGGTTTAATATCTATATTGATGAATTTGCAACACAGTTTGAGCAATCTACAGCTCGAACAGAATGGGAGTTACATTCTAGTCTATCAGTGATAGATGTTGTCTCAACAGGAGTTACAACATAGTCTATCAGTGATAGATGTTGTCTCAACAGGAGTTACTCAGTGATAGATGTTGTCTCAACAGGAGTTACAACAGTCTATCAGTGATAGATGTTGTCTCAACAGGAGTTACAACAGTCTATCAGTGATAGATGTTGTCTCAACAGGAGTTACAACAGTCAATCAGTGATAGATGTTGTCTCAACAGGAGTTACAACAGTCTATCAGTGATAGATGTTGTCTCAACAGGAGTTACAACAGTCTATCAGTGATAGATGTTGTCTCAACAGGAGTTACAACAGTCAATCAGTGATAGATGTTGTCTCAACAGGAGTTACAACAGTCAATCAGTGATAGATGTTGTCTCAACAGGAGTTACAACAGTCTATCAGTGATAGATGTTGTCTCAACAGGAGTTACAACAGTCTATCAGTGATAGATGTTGTCTCAACAGGAGTTACAACAGTCTATCAGTGATAGATGTTGTCTCAACAGGAGTTACAACAGTCTATCAGTGATAGATGTTGTCTCAACAGGAGTTACAACAGTCTATCAGTGATAGATGTTGTCTCAACAGGAGTTACAACAGTCTATCAGTGATAGATGTTGTCTCAACAGAAAATACTACTCAATAAAGAAAACAGTAGAAAATGTTTAAATCTGTCTCCAAATATTTGGCTACAAAATCCAACCAATCCTCCTGAATGTCAGTGAAATATGGGACCCACTGTTAAAGTCAAAATACAGATCATGGCACAAAACACCCACAGAAAAACTGACCCTTGAATTTAGCAAAAACATCCTTCATGTACACTGAAATTCCAGTAACCAGGGCAGAACTAGCAATATGTCCTCTTCTGCTGCCCACTGAAAAGAAAGGTAAGGCAACCTATCAAACGAACGGTCATACAAACACAGAGCATTTATGGACAACAATCTCGGAGACTGGTGACCACTTAACAAAACTGCCCCCCCCCCAAAAAAAAGGTTAACATTTTGACAGCTGTAGGTGAATGATAAGAACACAAACATCAATTATCAACTGTTGGCGGAGTGAGGTCGAAGGTCAGAGAAAGATGGAACGCTGACGAACACTTGAACGAGACTTTAGGTGAATACCAAACAAACGAAGCACAACCTTAACCAACCTACCGAAATAGTGATCGTAGCCTGGCAATTACATGGTTAGCAAGAGAGGACAGTCTCAAAATGAACAATACCATCTAATCACCTGCCCCATAAATTAATTAGAGACTTCCTTCTTCCACAAATGTAAGATGTAAAGTTAAAAAAAAGAAGTAAAACTTCCCTCAAGCTAAAAGAGAAAACATGTACTATTTCCTCCCTGTATTATAAGTAATAGATTATATACACTGAGTGGACAAAACATTAAGAACACCTGCTCTTTCCATGGACACAGACTGACCAGGTGAATCCAGGTGAAAAGCTATCATCTCTTATTTATGTCACTTGTTAAATCCATTTCAAATCGGTGTAGATGAAGGGGAGGAGACAGGTTTAAGCCTTGAGACATGGATTTCGTATGTGTGCCAAATGGGCAAGACTAAATATTGATGTTCTTTGAATTTGATATGGTAGTAGGTGCACCGGGTTTGAGTGTGTCAAGAAATGCTGGGTTTTTCACACTCATGTATTAAGACTGATCCCACCACCCAATAAGACATCCAGCCAAGTTGACACAACTGTGGGAAACACATGGAGCCAGCATCCCTGTGGAAAGCTTTCGACACCTTGTAGAGTCCATGCCCCCCGACAAATTGAGTCTGTCCTGAGGGCAAAAAACTCCATATTAGGAAGGTGTTCTTAATGTTTTGTACACTCAGTGTAGTGTGCCAGTCTATAACATCAATGCTGTTGAAGTTTCTTGTTTTTCCTCGGTCCTGTTTTCTCATCTCATCACTGATTGGATATAAAAGAAACACTCTCTTCCACCTGGCAAGTTTACGACACTAAAATGATCCATAAAAGTCCATAAAGAAATCACCGATATGGAATAACGAAATATTCTAATAGGACATAGGACAAAAAAATAATACTTGGAAATAGTCCCAAATGGCATCGACCCTATTCCTTATGTAGTGCAGTAATTTAGTGCACTATGAAGGGAATAGGGTGCCAGCAGCCATGGTAGAAGAAGACAGTCCCAGCAGAGAGAGGTCTCTCTTGTCCTATGATGTAGCTCCACACTGTCTGGCTGCAGAAATGTCCTTGTTGTCCTCTGATCTACCTACCACAAATGGCCAAGTCTGTGGATAGATAGAGAGAAAGATTTAATGAAAATACAAGACATATGAAGACGTATAGCAAAAAAAGGACGCATACCCATAACATGATGCAGCCACCACCATGCTTGGAGATTTGATGAGTGGTATTCAGTGATGTGTTGTGTTAGATTTGGCCCAAGCATTACACTGTTTAGGACATGAAGTTCACTTCTATGCCAACTTTATTTGCAAGTGTTACTTTAGTGCCTTATTGTAAAACAGGATGGATGTTTTGAAATATTTTTATTCTCTACAAGTTTCCTTCTTTTCACTCTGTCATTTAGGTTCGTATTGTGGAGTAACTACATCCTCAGTTATCTCCTGTCACAGCCATTAAACTCTGTAACTGTTTTAAAGTCACCGTTGGCCTCATGGTGAAATCCCCGAGTGGTTTCCTTCCTCTCTGGCAACTGAGTTAGGACGCCTGTATCTTTGCCTGTATCTTTGCAGTGACGTATTTATTTGACATTTTTTGTAACTATCTACCAACTATCTGCCCTTCTTTGATGGAAAACCTCCCTGGTCTCCATTCAAAGGGCCTAAATTAATAAGTCATTCAAACATCATGTTCAAAGGAATTTTCATTAAAATTTAATATCAACACTATTATTGCACACAGAGTGAGTCCAAGCAACTTATTACATGACTTGTTAAGCACATGTCTACTCCTGAACTTATTTAGGCTTCTTACCATAACAAAGAGGTTGAATACTTATTGACTCAAGACATTTTAAGCTTTTCATTTTTAATTAAATTATAAACATTTCTGAAAATATAATTCCACATTTACATTATGGGGTGTTGTGTGTGAACAAGCAACACAAAATCTCATTCTAATTCATTTAAAATTCAGTCTGAAACACAACGAAATGTGGAAAAAGTCAAGGGGTGTGAAAGCCCTGTATTCATTTACACCGTAGACTCATAAATGGTCTGACTCTCACCACACCGTATCACAGCGATATCAGAAGGCAACACATTACATTGAACATTTTACTACATACAATGGAATTAATCTGGATAAGAGCGTCTGCTAAATTACCAAAATGGTGAATGTAAAAATGTAAATGTGTGTCTTTCATACACAAAGTTTACAGGGTCAAGTTTGAATAAAATAATGCTTCCTACCAGGTTGACAGGGTGTACAAAGCTGCTCTCGTAGTGGTTGTCTTGTAGTAGCTGTCGGAGGTGTGATATATAGCTAGATGCTAGTCGCAGCGTGTCCAGTTTGGACAGTTTGGTATCGGCCGGTACCCACGGCAGGCTGGTTTTCAGTCTGGAAAAGGCTTTGCTCAGCACCCTCATCCTCGCCCTCTCTCTGGCGTTTGCAGCGTTCCTTTGTATCTGCCGTCCTTTCACAACTTGTTTTCCTCCAGCAGCAGTGATGTGTGTTCGCTTGGTCTCGACTTCGTAACCTCCGTCATTACCGAACTCGTCGTCTGAGTACTCGGTGGAGGCGTAGTGGTCCTGTGCAACGTTCCGTTTGGTTTTACTGCTTTCGAACGGAGCGTCTGTCCGTTTGTGACGTGTCTCAATGTCCTCGCCGTCGCTTACTGAGCCGGTGGACATGCCTGTCTGTTTCACCTCTGCCTCTGTAGCAGGACAGAGCAGTCACTGGAGAGTTACAGGTGAGATGATTGAACTACCTCAACAATAGACTCTCTTACTTTGATGCTATGTTTGTGTGTCGGTGGTTTGGAAAATAGACAGTCCACTTCTTCTGCTCCAGGTGTGCAGCTTCTTCGACCAAAATTACAATTTAAAAAACAATATTTAGAAAGTCTCTATAGTTGATCCATCTCATACTCAGATTTCAGTATGATATTCTTAGTTTAGGAATATTTTGTTTACCAGTAAACTTAAAATGTATCTAAAGGTTAGTTCAGAGCTAAGTGTGTAGTCTCTTACATTCTCTACAGCAAGTCAAGTCTCTGTAAAACTGAAACCTGCCCCCTCTCTCACCCGGCTAATTTAAGTGTCCTGGAATTAGCAGGGCAACTGTGTTTTCAGGAACCCCCCCACCCCCTCTCTCTTTCTCTCTCGCTCTCTCTCTGCAAACCAGAGTGACCTCTGGTCTAGCATTACTGTACAATGGCAATGGGGATGCCTAAGTGCTTCTTCGCTACTTGTTAGTCATCGATAAACAATATATGACTGGGAAATGATCTGGAAATGATTTTATGGTAGAATTTCCCAGATGTTCTGAAATGCTTTTCTGGATCTTTTAATTCCATTTCTCAGACAATATAAAACAGCGTTTCCCAAACTCGTTCCCTTGGACACCAAAGGGTCCACTTTTTTTTTCTTTTTTTTTGCCCAAACAGTACACAGCTGTTTCAAATGATCAAAGCTTGTGGGATTAGTTGAGTATTTGAATGAGCTGTGTAGTGCTAGGGCGAACAAACCAAAACGTGCCCTGAGCTATGGGCACACTGTAACCTACTACACTGTAATATACTGTAATATAATGATAAGGTTATGTTAGAGGTTGATTTATCTAGCGGGACAGGGGCAAAACGAAAACCTACTGCACCATTTTTGTGTCCCAAAAGGCACCCTGTTCCCTATATAGTGCAGTACTTTTGACCAGGCGACATACCCAATATAAATCAGCTATCTCACTGTCTCGTAAACAGTCATTTCATTTTACCGCATTGACAGAAACAGTTCTGTCATCCTCTCCAAACAATCGTCAGGCTAGCTAGATGGCAAGAATACATCACAATCCACTGTGACGAGTCTCTCTCACACATCTTTTGGTCATAGAAATGTCCGAAGATCTTATCAAAAAAGTGACTAATCCTGTGTGCGTTTCACAGAGGGAGTTTCTGCAGATTGTCCTTTCACACGCGGCCTCAGCTGTCAGCGTTTCCCATGACATCTGGAGCGCTGGCATGACAGGGGGCGTGGCAGAGGGTGGAGGTTAGGGGGGACCCTCCACTTTCTCAGGGGATGGGGAAGCAGCATTGACTGTGTCTCAAGTGGCACCCTATTCCCTACATAGTGCACTACTTTTGACCAGGATCATATGGCACCCTATTACCTACAGTTGAAGTCGGAAGTTTACGTACACCTTAGCCACCAGTTCACCACTTAATTTTAAGAATGTGAAATGACAGAATAATAGTAGAGACAATTATTTATTTAAGCTTTTATTTTTTTCATCACATTCCCAGTGGGTCAGAAGTTTACATACACTCAATTAGTATTTGGTAGCATTGCCTTTAAATTGTTTAACTTGTGTCAAACGTTTCGGGTAGCCTTCCACAAGCTTCCCACAATAAATTGGGTGAATTTTGGCTCATTCCTCCTGACATAGCTGATATAACTGAGTCAGGTTTGTAGGCCTCCTTGCTCGCATATGCTTTTTCAGTTCTGCCCACAAATTTTCTATAGGGATTGAGGTCAGGGCTTTGTGATGGCCACTCCTATACCTTGACTTTGTTGTCCTTAAGCCATTTTTCCACAACATTGGAAGTATGCTTGGGGTCATTGTCCATTTGGAAGACCCATTTGTGACCAAGCTTTAACTTCCTGACTGATGTCTTGAGATGTTGCTTCAATATATCCACATAATTCTCCTGCGTCATGATGCCATCTATTTTGTGATGTGCACCAGTCCCTCCTGTAGCAAAGCACCCTCACAACATGATGCTGCCACCCCCATACTTCACGGTTGGGATGGCCTCCCCCTTTTTCCTCCAAACATAACGATGGTCATTATGGCCAAACAGTTATATTTTTGTTTCATCGGACCAGAGGACATTTCCTCCAAAAGTACGATCTTTGTCCCCATGTGCAGTTGCAAACCGTAGTCTGGCATTTTTATGGCGGTTTTGGAGCAGTGGCTTCTTCCCTGCTGGGCGGCCTTTCAAGTTATTTCGATACAGGACTCGTTTTTACTGTGGATATAGATACTTTTGTACCTGTTTCCTCCAGCATCTTCACAAGGTCCTTTGCTGTTGTTCTGGGATTGATTTGCACTTTTCTTTCCAAAGTACGTTCATCTCTAGAAGACAGAACGCGTCTCCTTCCTGAGTGGTATGATGGATGTGTGGTCCCATGGTGTTTATACTTGCATACTATTGTTTGTACAGATGAATGTGGTACCTTCAGGGGTTTGGAAATTGCTCCCGAGGATGAACCAGACTTGTGGAGGTCTACAATTGTTTTTCTGAGGTCTTGGCTGATTTATTTTGATTTTCCCATGATGTCAAGCAAAGAGGCACTGAGATTGAAGGTAGGCCTTGAAATACATCCTCAAATGATGTCAATTAGCCTATCAGAAGCATCTAAAGCCATGACATCATTTTCTGGAATTTTCCAAGTTGTTTAAGGCACAGTCAACTTAGTATATGTAAACCTCTGACCCACTGGAATTGTGATGCTGTGAATTATAAGTTAAATAATCTATTTGTAAACAATTGTTGGAAAAATTACTTGTGTTATGGACAAAGTAGATGTCCTAACCAACGTGCCAAAACTATAGTTTGTTAACAAGACATTTGAGGAGTGGTTGAAAAACACATTTTAATGAATACAACCTAAGTGTATGTAAACTTCCAACTTCAACTGTGCATAGTGCACTACTTTAGACCAGAGTATTATGGCTCCCTATTCCCTACATAGTGCACTACTTTAGACTAGAGTATTATGGCTCCCTATTCCCTACATAGTGCACTACTTTAGACCAGAGTATTATGGCTCCCTATTCCCTACATAGTGCACTACTTTAGACTAGAGTATTATGGCTCCCTATTCCCTACATAGTGCACTACTTTAGACCAGAGTATTATGGCTCCCTATTCCCTACATAGTGCACTACTTTAGACCAGAGTATTATGGCTCCCTATTCCCTACATAGTGCACTACTTTAGACCAGAACCCTGTGGCACCCTATTCCCTATTTAGACCAGAGCCCTATGGCTCCCTATTCCCTACATAGTGCACTACTTTAGACCAGAGCCATATGGCTCCCTATTCCCTACATAGTGCACTACTTTAGACCAGAGTATTATGGCTCCCTATTCCCTACATAGTGCACTACTTTAGACCAGAACCATATGGCTCCCTATTCCCTACATAGTGCACTACTTTAGACCAGAGTATTATGGCTCCCTATTCCCTACATAGTGCACTACTTTAGACCAGAGTATTATGGCTCCCTATTCCCTATATAGTGCACTACTTTAGATCAGAGCCCTATGGCACCCTATTCCCTATTTAGACCAGAGCCCTATGGCTCCCTATTCACTACATAGTGCACTACTTTAGACCAGAGCCATATGGCTCCCTATTCCCTACATAGTGCACTAGTTTAGACCAGAGCCATATGGCTCCCTATTCCCTACATAGTGCACTACTTTAGACCAGAGTATTATGGCTCCCTATTCCCTACATAGTGCACTACTTTAGACCAGAGCCATATGGCTCCCTATTCCCTACATAGTGCACTACTTTAGACCAGAGTATTATGGCTCCCTATTCCCTACATAGTGCACTACTTTAGACCAGAGTATTATGGCTCCATATTCCCTATATAGTGCACTACTTTAGATCAGAGCCCTATGGCACCCTATTCCCTATTTAGACCAGAGCCCTATGGCTCCCTATTCACTACATAGTGCACTACTTTAGACCAGAGTATTATGGCTCCCTATTCCCTACATAGTGCACTACTTTTGACAGGATCCTATTGGTGCCATGTTCCTTCCTGTCCTTGTTTCCCTTCCTTCATAAGCAGTGCAACTCTTCCTCAACCTCACCTTTCAGGTCGAGGCTGAAGTTGCCCCTCACCACAGATCTAGAATCACATCTGGACTCAGATCACTATTATGTATTTGTTTTAAAGTAATACAAAATTCTCTCCCAAGTTTAGTGGTGAAAACAAATTGCAGCAGAAGCACAGTCAGAATACACCTCCTCCTTGTCCTGAGGAATATTCCCAGTTCATCTGATAGCTATGAGTAGGCCTAGTCAGTCCCCGGTAATTGGGGTGAAATTGTGATTTTTATTACAACAGTGACTTTGGGCCAAAGATTATCTAATGGCACAGCTGAGATCCATTCTGGTGGATGGCCATGCCAAGTTCATTAGAAAGAGAATGGGATGGATGGAGATATGGAGGGAGGGAGAGATGGAGGGAGGGAGAGATGGAGGGAGGGAGAGATGGAGGGAGGGAGAGATGGATGGAGGGAGAGAAGGAGAGATGGAGGGAAGGAGGGAGAGATGGAGGGAGGGAGGGAGGGAGAGAGAGGAGAGATGTAGGGAAGGAGGGAGAGATGGAGGGAGGGAGAGATGGAGGGAGGGAGGGAGAGATGGAGGGAGGGAGAGATGGAGGGAGGGAGAGATGGATGGAGGGAGAGAAGGAGAGATGTAGGGAAGGAGGGAGAGATGGAGGGAGGGAGAGATGGAGGGAGGGAGGGAGAGATGGAGGGAGGGAGAGATGGAAGGAGAGAGAGATGGAGGGAGGGAGAGAAGGAGAGATGGAGGGAGGGATGGAGGGAGATATGGAGGGATGGAGAGAAGGAGAGATGGAGGGAGGGATGGAGGGAGAGATGGAGGGAGGAAGAGATGGAGGGAGGGAGAGATGGATGGAGGGAGAGAAGGAGAGATGGAGGGAGGAAGAGAAGGAGAGATGGAGGGAGGGAGAGATGGAGGGAGGGAGAGATGGAGGGAGGGAGAGATGGAGGGAGGGAGAGATGGAGGGAGAGATAGATGGAGGGAGGGAGAGAAGGAGAGATGGAGGGAGGGAAGGAGGGAGAGATGGAGGGAGGGAGAGATGGAGGGAGGGAGAGATGGATGGAGGGAGAGAAGGAGAGATGGAGGGAGGGAAGGAGGGAGAGATGGAGGGAGGGAGAGATGGAGGGAGGGAGAGATGGATGGAGGGAGAGAAGGAGAGATGGAGGGAGGGAAGGAGGGAGAAATGGAGAGAGGGAGAGATGGAGGGGAGGGATGGGGAGGGAGGGAGGGAGGGAGGGAGGGAGGGAGGGAGGGAGGGAGGGAGGGAGGGAGGGAGAGAAGGAGAGAGGGAGGGAGGGAGAGAGAGAAGGAGAGTTGGAGGGAGATAGGGAGAGAAGGAGAGATGGAGGGAGGGAAGGAGGGAGAGATGGAGGGAGGGAGAGATGGAGAGATGGAGGGAGAGAGGGAGAGAAGGAGAGATGGAGGGAGAGAGGGAGAGAAGGAGAGATGGAGGGAGAGAGGGAGAGAAGGAGAGATGGGGGGGACGGAGAGAAGGAGAGATGGATGAGAGAGAGGCGGAGGGAGGGAGAAAGTGTTAGTGTGACTACAGTGTTAGTGTAACTACAGTGTTAGTATAACTACAGTGTTAGTGTAACTACAGTGTTAGTGTAACTACAGTGTTAATATACAGTGTTAGTATAACTACAGTGTTAGTGTAACTACAGTGTTAGTGTAACTACAGTGTTAGTATAACTGCAGTGTTAGTATACAGTGTTAGTATAACTACAGTGTTAGTATAACTACAGTGTTAGTGTAACTACAGTGTTAGTGTAACTACAGTGTTAGTGTAACTACAGTGTTAGTATACAGTGTTAGTATAACTACAGTGTTAGTATAACTACAGTGTTAGTGTAACTACAGTGTTAGTGTAACTACAGTGTTAGTATAACTACAGTGTTAGTATAACGACAGTGTTAGTGTAACTACAGTGTTAGTATACAGGGTTAGTGTAACTACAGTGTTACTATACAGTGGTGTTAGTATACAGTGGTGTTAGTGTAACTGCAGTGTTAGTGTAACTACAGTGTTAGTATAACTACAGTGTTAGTATACAGTGGTGTTAGTATAACTACAGTGTTAGTATACAGTGGTGTTAGTATAACTACAGTGTTAGTATAACTACAGTGTTAGTATAACTACAGTGTTAGTATACAGTGGTGTTAGTATAACTACAATGTTAGTATACAGTGGTGTTAGTGTAACTACAGTGTTAGTATAACTACAGTGTTAGTGTACAGTGGTGTTAGTGTAACTACAGTGTTAGTGTAACTACAGTGTTAGTATAACTGCAGTGTTAGTATAACTACAGTGTTAGTATAACTACAGTGTTAGTATAACTACAGTGTTGGTGTAACTACAGTGTTAGTATACAGTGGTGTTAGTGTAACTACGGTGTTAGTGTAACTATAGTGTTAGTGTAACTAGAGTGTTAGTGTAACTACAGTGTTAGTGTAACTACAGTGTTAGTATAACTACAGTGTTGGTGTAACTACAGTGTTAGTATACAGTGGTGTTAGTGTAACTACGGTGTTAGTGTAACTATAGTGTTAGTGTAACTAGAGTGTTAGTGTAACTACAGTGTTAGTGTAACTACAGTGTTAGTATACAGTGTTAGTGTAACTACAGTGTTAGTGTAACTACAGTGTTAGTATACAGTGTTAGTGTAACTAGAGTGTTAGTGTAACTAGAGTGTTAGTGTAACTACAGTGTTAGTGTAACTACAGTGTTAGTATAACTACAGTGTTAGTGTAACTACAGTGTTAGTATAACTACAGTGTTAGTGTAACTACAGTGTTAGTATAACTACAGTGTTAGTGTAACTACAGTGTTAGTATAACTACAGTGTTAGTGTAACTACAGTGTTAGTATAACTACAGTGTTAGTATAACTAGAGTGTTAGTGTAACTACAGTGTTAGTGTAACTACAGTGTTAGTGTAACTACAGTGTTAGTATACAGTGTTAGTGTAACTACAGTGTTAGTGTAACTACAGTGTTAGTATAACTACAGTGTTATTGTAACTACAGTGTTAGTGTAACTACAGTGTTAGTATAACTACAGTGTTAGTATAACTACAGTGTTATTGTAACTACAGTGTTAGTATAACTACAGTGTTAGTATAACTACAGTGTTATTGTAACTACAGTGTTAGTATAACTACAGTGTTAGTATACAGTGTTAGTGTAACTACAGTGTTAGTGTAACTACAGTGTTAGTATAACTACAGTGTTAGTATAACTACAGCGTTAGTGTAACTACAGTGTTAGTGTAACTACAGTGTTAGTATATATTGGTGTTAGTATAACTACAGTGTTAGTATAACGACAGTGTTAGTGTAACTACAGTGTTAGTATACAGGGTTAGTGTAACTACAGTGTTAGTGTAACTACAGTGTTAGTGTACAGTGGTGTTAGTGTAACTACAGTGTTAGTGTAACTACAGTGTTAGTATAACTGCAGTGTTAGTATAACTACAGTGTTAGTATAACTACAGTGTTAGTATAACTACAGTGTTGGTGTAACTACAGTGTTAGTATACAGTGGTGTTAGTGTAACTATGGTGTTAGTGTAACTATAGTGTTAGTGTAACTAGAGTGTTAGTGTAACTACAGTGTTAGTGTAACTACAGTGTTAGTATAACTACAGTGTTGGTGTAACTACAGTGTTAGTATACAGTGGTGTTAGTGTAACTACAGTGTTAGTGTAACTATAGTGTTAGTGTAACTACAGTGTTAGTGTAACTACAGTGTTAGTGTAACTACAGTGTTAGTATACAGTGTTAGTGTAACTACAGTGTTAGTGTAACTACAGTGTTAGTATACAGTGTTAGTGTAACTAGAGTGTTAGTGTAACTAGAGTGTTAGTGTAACTACAGTGTTAGTGTAACTACAGTGTTAGTGTAACTACAGTGTTAGTATAACTACAGTGTTAGTGTAACTACAGTGTTAGTATAACTACAGTGTTAGTGTAACTACAGTGTTAGTATAACTACAGTGTTAGTGTAACTACAGTGTTAGTATAACTACAGTGTTAGTGTAACTACAGTGTTAGTATAACTACAGTGTTAGTATAACTAGAGTGTTAGTGTAACTACAGTGTTAGTGTAACTACAGTGTTAGTGTAACTACAGTGTTAGTATAACTACAGTGTTAGTGTAACTACAGTGTTAGTATAACTACAGTGTTAGTATAACTACAGTGTTAGTGTAACTACAGTGTTAGTGTAACTACAGTGTTAGTATATATTGGTGTAAGTATAACTACAGTGTTAGTATAACGACAGTGTTAGTGTAACTACAGTGTTAGTGTACAGGGCTAGTGTAACTGCAGTGTTAGTGTAACTACAGTGTTAGTGTAACTACAGTGTTAGTATACAGTGTTAGTGTAACTACAGTGTTAGTATACAGTGGTGTTAGTGTAACTGCAGTGTTAGTGTAACTACAGTGTTAGTGTAACTACAGTGTTAGTATATAGTGGTGTTAGTATAACTACAGTGTTAGTGTAACTACAGTGTTAGTATACAGTGGTGTTAGTGTAACTACAGTGTTAGTATAACTACAGTGTTAGTATAACTACAGTGTTAGTGTAACTACAGTGTTAGTATAACTACAGTGTTAGTGTAACTACAGTGTTAGTATAACTACAGTGTTAGTGTAACTACAGTGTTAGTATAACTACAGTGTTAGTATAACTACAGTGTTAGTGTAACTACAGTGTTAGTATAACTACAGTGTTAGTATAACTACAGTGTTAGTGTAACTACAGCCATGTTAGTATAACTACAGTGTTAGTATAACTACAGTGTTAGTATAACTACAGTGTTAGTGTAACTACAGTGTTAGTGTAACTACAGTGTTAGTATAACTACAGTGTTAGTATAACTACAGTGTTAGTGTAACTACAGTGTTAGTATAACTACAGTGTTAGTATAACTACAGTGTTAGTGTAACTACAGTGTTAGTATAACTACAGTGTTAGTGTAACTACAGTGTTAGTATAACTACAGTGTTAGTATAACTACAGTGTTAGTGTAACTACAGTGTTAGTATACAGTGTTAGTGTAACTACAGTGTTAGTGTAACTACAGTGTTAGTGTAACTACAGTGTTAGTATACAGTGTCAGTGTAACTACAGTGTTAGTATAACTACAGTGTTAGTATAACTACAGTGTTAGTGTAACTACAGTGTTAGTGTAACTAGAGTGTTAGTATACAGTGCTGTTAGTGTAACTACAGTGTTAGTATAACTACAGTGTTAGTGTACAGTGTTAGTAGAACTACGGTGTTAGTGTAACTATAGTGTTAGTGTAACTACAGTGTTAGTATATAGCGGTGTTAGTATAACTACAGTGTTAGTATAACGACAGTGTTAGTATACAGTGTTAGTGTAACTACAGTGTTAGTATAACTACAGTGTTAGTGTAACTACAGTGTTAGTGTAACTACAGTGTTAGTGTAATTACAGTGTTAGTGTAACTACAGTATTAGTATACAGTGCTGTTAGTGTAACTACAGTGTTAGTGTAACTACAGTGTTAGTGTAACTACAGTGTTAGTATACAGTGTTAGTGTAACTACAGTGTTAGTGTAACTACAGTGTTAGTATAACTACAGTGTTAGTGTAACTACAGTGTTAGTGTAACTACAGTGTTAGTATAACTACAGTGTTAGTGTACAGTGTTAGTAGAACTACGGTGTTAGTGTAACTATAGTGTTAGTGTAACTACAGTGTTAGTATATAGTGGTGTTAGTATAACTACAGTGTTAGTATAACGACAGTGTTAGTATACAGTGTTAGTGTAACTACAGTGTTAGTATAACTACAGTGTTAGCGTAACTACAGTGTTAGTGTAATTACAGTGTTAGTGTAACTACAGTGTTAGTATACAGTGCTGTTAGTGTAACTACAGTGTTAGTGTAACTACAGTGTTAGTGTAACTACAGTGTTAGTGTAACTACAGTGTTAGTATACAGTGTTAGTGTAACTACAGTGTTAGTGTAACTACAGTGTTAGTATACAGTGTTAGTGTAACTAGAGTGTTAGTGTAACTAGAGTGTTAGTGTAACTAGAGTGTTAGTGTAACTACAGTGTTAGTATAACTACAGTGTTAGTGTAACTACAGTGTTAGTGTAACTACAGTGTTAGTGTAACTACAGTGTTAGTATAACTACAGTGTTAGTATAACTACAGCGTTAGTGTAACTACAGTGTTAGTGTAACTACAGTGTTAGTATACAGTGTTAGTGTAACTACAGTGTTAGTGTAACTACAGTGTTAGTATAACTACAGTGTTATTGTAACTACAGTGTTAGTGTAACTACAGTGTTAGTATAACTACAGTGTTAGTATAACTACAGTGTTAGTATAACTACAGTGTTATTGTAACTACAGTGTTAGTATAACTACAGTGTTAGTATAACTACAGTGTTATTGTAACTACAGTGTTAGTATAACTACAGTGTTAGTATACAGTGTTAGTGTAACTACAGTGTTAGTGTAACTACAGTGTTAGTATAACTACAGTGTTAGTATAACTACAGCGTTAGTGTAACTACAGTGTTAGTGTAACTACAGTGTTAGTATATATTGGTGTTAGTATAACTACAGTGTTAGTATAACGACAGTGTTAGTGTAACTACAGTGTTAGTATACAGGGTTAGTGTAACTACAGTGTTAGTGTAACTACAGTGTTTGTATACAGTGTTAGTGTAACTACAGTGTTAGTATACAGTGTTAGTGTAACTATAGTGTTAGTGTAACAGCAGTGTTAGTGTAACTACAGTGTTAGTGTAACTACAGTGTTAGTGTAATACAGTGTTAGTATAACTACAGTGTTAGTGTAACTACAGTGTTAGTATAACTACAGTGTTAGTGTAACTACAGTGTTAGTGTAACTACAGTGTTAGTGTAACTACAGTGTTAGTGTAACTACAGTGTTAGTGTAACTACAGTGTTAGTATACAGTGTTAGTATAACTGCAGTGTTAGTGTAACTACAGTGTTAGTGTAACTACAGTGTTAGTATATAGTGGTGATAGTATAACTACAGTGTTAGTGTAACTACAGTGTTAGTATACAGTGTTAGTGTAACTACAGTGTTAGTGTAACTACAGTGTTAGTGTAACTACAGTGTTAGTATACAGTGTTAGTATAACTACAGTGTTAGTGTAACTACAGTGTTAGTGTAACTACAGTGTTAGTATAACTACAGTGTTAGTGTAACTACAGTGTTAGTATAACTACAGTGTTAGTGTAACTACAGTGTTAGTATAACTACAGTGTTAGTGTAACTGCAGTGTTAGTGTAACTACAGTGTTAGTATACAGTGGTGTTAGTGTAACTGCAGTGTTAGTGTAATTACAGTGTTAGTGTAACTGCAGTGTTAGTGTAACTACAGTGTTAGTGTAACTACAGTGTTAGTATACAGTGGTGTTAGTGTAACTACAGTGTTAGTGTAACTACAGTGTTAGTATACAGTGGTGTTAGTGTATCTACAGTGTTAGTGTAACTACAGTGTTAGTATAACTACAGTGTTAGTATAACTACAGTGTTAGTATAACTACAGTGTTAGTGTAACTACAGTGTTAGTATATAGTGGTGTTAGTATAACTACAGTGTTAGTATAACTACAGTGTTAGTATAACTACAGTGTTAGTGTAACTACAGTGTTAGTATATAGTGGTGTTAGTATAACTACAGTGTTAGTATAACTACAGTGTTAGTGTAACTACAGTGTTAGTATAACTACAGTGTTAGTATACAGTGTCAGTGTAACTACAGTGTTAGTATAACTACAGTGTTAGTGTAACTACAGTGTTAGTATAACTACAGTGTTATTGTAACTACAGTGTTAGTATAACTACAGTGTTAGTGTAACTACAGTGTTAGTATAACTACAGTGTTATTGTAACTACAGTGTCAGTGTAACTACAGTGTTAGTGTAACTACAGTGTTAGTGTATCTACAGTGTTAGTGTAACTACAGTGTTAGTATAACTACAGTGTTAGTATACAGTGTCAGTGTAACTACAGTGTTAGTATAACTACAGTGTTAGTGTAACTACAGTGTTAGTATAACTACAGTGTTAGTATAACTACAGTGTTAGTATACAGTGTCAGTGTAACTACAGTGTTAGTATAACTACAGTGTTAGTGTAACTACAGTGTTGTTAGTGTTAGTATATAGTGGTGTTAGTATAACTACAGTGTTAGTGTAACTACAGTGTTAGTGTAACTACAGTGTTAGTGTAACTACAGTGTTAGTGTAACTACAGTGTTAGTATAAGTGTCAGTGTTAGTGTTAGTGTTAGTGTAACTACAGTGTTAGTATAACTACAGTGTTAGTATATAGTGGTGTTAGTATAACTACAGTGTTAGTGTAACTACAGTGTTAGTGTAACTACAGTGTTAGTGTAACTACAGTGTTAGTGTAACTACAGTGTTAGTATACAGTGTCAGTGTAACTACAGTGTTAGTATAACTACAGTGTTAGTATAACTACAGTGTTAGTATATAGTGGTGTTAGTATAACTACAGTGTTAGTGTAACTACAGTGTTAGTATAACTACAGTGTTAGTATAACTACAGTGTTAGTATAACTACAGTGTTAGTGTAACTACAGTGTTAGTGTAACTACAGTGTTAGTGTACTATAGTGTTAGTGTAACTACAGTGTTAGTGTAACTACAGTGTTAGTATAACTACAGTGTTAGTATAACTACAGTGTTAGTGTAACTACAGTGTTAGTGTAACTACAGTGTTAGTATACAGTGTTAGTGTAACTACAGTGTTAGTGTAACTACAGTGTTAGTGTAACTACAGTGTTAGTATAACTACAGTGTTAGTGTAACTACAGTGTTAGTATAACTACAGTGTTAGTGTAACTACAGTGTTAGTATAACTACAGTGTTAGTGTAACTACAGTGTTAGTGTAACTACAGTGTTAGTGTAACTACAGTGTTAGTGTAACTACAGTGTTAGTGTAACTACAGTGTTAGTATACAGTACAGTGTAGTGTAACTACAGTGTTAGTGTAACTACAGTGTTAGTGTAACTACAGTGTTAGTATATAGTGGTGTTAGTATAACTACAGTGTTAGTGTAACTACAGTGTTAGTATAACTACAGTGTCAGTGTAACTACAGTGTCAGTGTAACTACAGTGTCAGTGTATCTACAGTGTTAGTATAACTACAGTGTTAGTGTAACTACAGTGTCAGTGTATCTACAGTGTTAGTATAACTACAGTGTTAGTGTAACTACAGTGTCAGTGTAACTACAGTGTCAGTGTATCTACAGTGTTAGTATAACTACAGTGTTAGTGTAACTACAGTGTCAGTGTAACTACAGTGTTAGTGTAACTACAGTGTTAGTGTAACTACAGTGTTAGTGTAACTACAGTGTTAGTGTAACTACAGTGTTAGTGTAACTACAGTGTAGTGTAACTACAGTGTTAGTGTACTACAGTGTTAGTATAACTAGTGGTGTTAGTGTAACTACAGTGTTAGTGTAACTACAGTGTTAGTGTACTACTACAGTGTTAGTGTAACTACAGTGTTAGTATAACTACAGTGTTAGTATAACTACAGTGTTAGTGTAACTACAGTGTTAGTGTAACTACAGTGTTAGTGTAACTACAGTGTTAGTATAACTACAGTGTTAGTGTAACTACAGTGTCAGTGTAACTACAGTGTTAGTGTAACTACAGTGTTAGTGTAACTACAGTGTTAGTGTAACTACAGTGTTAGTATAACTACAGTGTTAGTATAACTACAGTGTTAGTGTAACTACAGTGTTAGTATAACTACAGTGTTAGTGTAACTACAGTGTTAGTATAACTACAGTGTTAGTATATCTACAGTGTTAGTGTAACTAGAGTGTTAGTGTAACTAGAGTGTTAGTATATCTACAGTGTTAGTGTAACTAGAGTGTTAGTGTAACTAGAGTGTTAGTATATCTACAGTGTTAGTGTAACTACAGTGTTAGTATATCTACAGTGTTAGTATATCTACAGTGTTAGTGTAACTAGAGTGTTAGTATATCTACAGTGTTAGTGTAACTACAGTGTTAGTATATCTACAGTGTTAGTATAACTACAGTGTTAGTATAACTACAGTGTTAGTATAACTACAGTGTTAGTATAACTACAGTGTTAGTATAACTACAGTGTTAGTATAACTACAGTGTTAGTGTAACTACAGTGTTAGTGTAACTACAGTGTTAGTGTACAGTGGTGTTAGTGTAACTGCAGTGTTAGTGTAACTACAGTGTTAGTGTAACTACAGTGTTAGTGTACAGTGGTGTTAGTGTAACTACAGTGTTAGTGTAACTACAGTGTTAGTGTACAGTGGTGTTAGTGTAACTACAGTGTTAGTATAACTACAGTGTTAGTGTAACTACAGTGTTAGTATAACTACAGTGTTAGTGTAACTACAGTGTTAGTGTAACTACAGTGTTAGTATAACTACAGTGTTAGTATACAGTGTTAGTATAACTACAGTGTTAGTATAACTACAGTGTTAGTATAACTACAGTGTTAGTGTAACTACATTGTTAGTGTAACTACAGTGTTAGTATAACTACAGTGTTAGTATACAGTGTTAGTATAACTACAGTGTTAGTATAACTACAGTGTTAGTGTAACTACAGTGTTAGTGTAACTACAGTGTTAGTATATAGTGGTGTTAGTATAACTACAGTGTTAGTGTAACTACAGTGTTAGTATAACTACAGTGTTAGTATAACAACAGTGTTAGTGTAACTACAGTGTTAGTATACAGTGGTGTTAGTATAACTACAGTGTTAGTGTAACTACAGTGTTAGTATAACTACAGTGTTAGTATACAGTGGTGTTAGTATAACTACAGTGTTAGTATACAGTGGTGTTAGTGTAACTACAGTGTTAGTATAACTACAGTGTTAGTGTACAGTGGTGTTAGTGTAACTACAGTGTTAGTGTAACTACAGTGTTAGTATAACTGCAGTGTTAGTATAATAATAATAATAATAATAATATAACTACAGTGTTAGTATAACTACAGTGTTAGTATAACTACAGTGTTAGTATAACTACAGTGTTGGTGTAACTACAGTGTTAGTATACAGTGGTGTTAGTGTAACTATGGTGTTAGTGTAACTACAGTGTTAGTGTAACTACAGTGTTAGTGTAACTACAGTGGTGTTAGTGTAACTACAGTGTTAGTGTAACTACAGTGTTAGTGTACAGTGTTAGTGTAACAGTGTTAGTGTAACTACAGTGTTAGTATAAGTGTAACAGTGTTAGTGTAACTACAGTGTTAGTGTAACTACAGTGTTAGTATAACTACAGTGTTAGTGTACAGCGGTGTCAGTGTAACTACAGTGTTAGTATACAGTGTTAGTGTAACTACAGTGTTAGTGTAACTATAGTGTTAGTGTAACTACAGTGTTAGTGTAACTACAGTGTTAGTGTAACTACAGTGTTAGTGTAACTACAGTGTTAGTGTAACTACAGTGTTAGTGTAACTACAGTGTTAGTGTAACTACAGTGTTAGTGTAACTACAGTGTTAGTATACAGTGTTAGTGTAACTACAGTGTTAGTGTAACTACAGTGTTAGTATACAGTGTTAGTATAACTACAGTGTTAGTGTAACTACAGTGTTAGTGTAACTACAGTGTTAGTATATATTTAGTGTAACTACAGTGTTAGTATAACGACAGTGTTAGTGTAACTACAGTGTTAGTATACAGGGCTAGTGTAACTACAGGGTTAGTGTAACTACAGTGTTAGTGTAACTATAGTGTTAGTGTAACTACAGTGTTAGTGTAACTACAGTGTTAGTGTAACTACAGTGTTAGTATACAGTGTTAGTGTAACTACAGTGTTAGTGTAACTACAGTGTTAGTATACAGTGTTAGTATAACTACAGTGTTAGTGTAACTACAGTGTTAGTGTAACTACAGTGTTAGTATATATTGGTGTTAGTATAACTACAGTGTTAGTATAACGACAGTGTTAGTGTAACTACAGTGTTAGTATACAGGGCTAGTGTAACTACAGTGTTAGTGTAACTACAGTGTTAGTGTAACTACAGTGTTAGTATACAGTGTTAGTGTAACTACAGTGTTAGTATACAGTGGTGTTAGTGTAACTGCAGTGTTAGTGTAACTACAGTGTTAGTGTAACGACAGTGTTAGTATATAGTGGTGTTAGTATAACTACAGTGTTAGTGTAACTACAGTGTTAGTATACAGTGGTGTTAGTGTAACTACAGTGTTAGTATAACTACAGTGTTAGTGTAACTACAGTGTTAGTATAACTACAGTGTTAGTGTAACTACAGTGTTAGTATAACTACAGTGTTAGTATAACTACAGTGTTAGTATAACTACAGTGTTAGTGTAACTACAGTGTTAGTATAACTACAGTGTTAGTGTAACTACAGTGTTAGTATAACTACAGTGTTAGTATAACTACAGTGTTAGTATAACTACAGTGTTAGTGTAACTACAGTGTTAGTATAACTACAGTGTTAGTGTAACTACAGTGTTAGTGTAACTACAGTGTTAGTGTAACTACAGTGTTAGTATACAGTGTTAGTGTAACTACAGTGTTAGTATACAGTGGTGTTAGTGTAACTGCAGTGTTAGTGTAACTACAGTGTTAGTGTAACTACAGTGTTAGTATACTACAGTGTTAGTATAACTACAGTGTTAGTGTAACTACAGTGTTAGTATAGTGGTGTTAGTGTAACTACAGTGTTAGTATAACTACAGTGTTAGTATAACTACAGTGTTAGTATAACTACAGTGTTAGTATAACTACAGTGTTAGTGTAACTACAGTGTTAGTATAACTACAGTGTTAGTGTAACTACAGTGTTAGTATAACTACAGTGTTAGTATAACTACAGTGTTAGTATAACTACAGTGTTAGTGTAACTACAGTGTTAGTATAACTACAGTGTTAGTGTAACTACAGTGTTAGTATAACTACAGTGTTAGTATAACTACAGTGTTAGTGTAACTACAGTGTTAGTGTAACTACAGTGTTAGTATAACTACAGTGTTAGTGTAACTACAGTGTTAGTATAACTACAGTGTTAGTGTAACTACAGTGTTAGTGTAACTACAGTGTTAGTATAACTACAGTGTTAGTATAACTACAGTGTTAGTATAACTACAGTGTTAGTGTAACTACAATGTTAGTGTAACTACAGTGTTAGTGTAACTACAGTGTTAGTATACAGTGTCAGTGTAACTACAGTGTTAGTATAACTACAGTGTTAGTATAACTACAGTGTTAGTGTAACTACAGTGTTAGTATAACTACAGTGTTAGTGTAACTACAATGTTAGTGTAACTACAGTGTTAGTGTAACTACAGTGTTAGTATACAGTGTCAGTGTAACTACAGTGTTAGTATAACTGCAGTGGTAGTATAACTACAGTGTTAGTGTAACTACAGTGTTAGTGTAACTACAGTGTTAGTATACAGTGCTGTTAGTGTAACTACAGTGTTAGTATAACTACAGTGTTAGTGTACAGTGTTAGTAGAGCTATGGTGTTAGTGTAACTACAGTGTTAGTGTAACTACAGTGTTAGTATATAGTGGTGTTAGTATAACTACAGTGTTAGTATAACGACAGTGTTAGTGTAACTACAGTGTTAGTGTAACTACAGTGTTAGTGTAACTACAGTGTTAGTATACAGTGTTAGTGTAACTACAGTGTTAGTGTAACTACAGTGTTAGTATACAGTGTTAGTGTAACTACAGTGTTAGTATAACTACAGTGTTAGTGTAACTACAGTGTTAGTATAACTACAGTGTTAGTGTAACTACAGTGTTAGTATAACTACAGTGTTAGTAATACAGTGTTAGTATAACTACAGTGTTAGTGTAACTACAGTGTTAGTATAACTACAGTGTTAGTGTAACTACAGTGTTAGTGTAACTACAGTGTTAGTGTAACTACAGTGTTAGTGTAACTACAGTGTTAGTATATAGTGGTGTTAGTGTAACTACAGTGTTAGTGTAACTACAGTGTTAGTATAACTACAGTGTTAGTGTAACTACAGTGTTAGTATAACTACAGTGTTAGTGTATCTACAGTGTTAGTGTACAGTGTTAGTAGAACTACGGTGTTAGTGTAACTATAGTGTTAGTATAACTACAGTGTTAGTGTAACTACAGTGTTAGTGTAACTATGGTGTTAGTGTAACTGCAGTGTTAGTATATCTACAGTGTTAGTGTAACTACAGTGTTAGTGTAACTACAGTGTTAGTGTAACTATGGTGTTAGTGTAACTGCAGTGTTAGGGTATCTACAGTGTTAGTATACAGTGTTAGTGTAACTACAGTGTTAGTGTAACTACAGTGTTAGTATAACTACAGTGTTAGTGTAACTACAGTGTTAGTGTACAGTGGTGTTAGTGTAACTACAGTGTTAGTATAACTACAGTGTTAGTGTAACTACAGTGTTAGTATAACTACAGTGTTAGTGTAACTACAGTGTTAGTGTTACAGTGTTAACTACAGTGTTAGTGTAACTACAGTGTTAGTGTAACTACAGTGTTAGTGTACAGTGGTGTTAGTGTAACTACAGTGTTAGTATAACTACAGTGTTAGTGTAACTACAGTGTTAGTGTAACTACAGTGTTAGTATACAGTGTTAGTGTAACTACAGTGTTAGTGTAACTACAGTGTTAGTATACAGTGTTAGTGTAACTAGAGTGTTAGTGTAACTAGAGTGTTAGTGTAACTACAGTGTTAGTATAACTACAGTGTTAGTGTACAGTGGTGTTAGTGTAACTACAGTGTTAGTGTAACTACAGTGTTAGTGTAACTATAGTGTTAGTGTAACTAGAGTGTTAGTGTAACTACAGTGTTAGTGTAACTACAGGGTTAGTGTAACTACAGTGTTAGTGTAACTATAGTGTTAGTGTAACTACAGTGTTAGTGTAACTACAGTGTTAGTGTAACTACAGTGTTAGTATACAGTGTTAGTGTAACTACAGTGTTAGTGTAACTACAGTGTTAGTATACAGTGTTAGTATAACTACAGTGTTAGTGTAACTAGTGTTAGTGTAACTACAGTGTTAGTATATATTGGTGTTAGTATAACTACAGTGTTAGTATAACGACAGTGTTAGTGTAACTACAGTGTTAGTATACAGGGCTAGTGTAACTACAGTGTTAGTGTAACTACAGTGTTAGTGTAACTACAGTGTTAGTATACAGTGTTAGTGTAACTACAGTGTTAGTATACAGTGGTGTTAGTGTAACTGCAGTGTTAGTGTAACTACAGTGTTAGTGTAACTACAGTGTTAGTATATAGTGGTGTTAGTATAACTACAGTGTTAGTGTAACTACAGTGTTAGTATACAGTGGTGTTAGTGTAACTACAGTGTTAGTATAACTACAGTGTTAGTATAACTACAGTGTTAGTGTAACTACAGTGTTAGTATAACTACAGTGTTAGTGTAACTACAGTGTTAGTATAACTACAGTGTTAGTATAACTACAGTGTTAGTATAACTACAGTGTTAGTATAACTACAGTGTTAGTGTAACTACAGTGTTAGTATAACTACAGTGTTAGTATAACTACAGTGTTAGTGTAACTACAGTGTTAGTATAACTACAGTGTTAGTATAACTACAGTGTTAGTGTAACTACAGTGTTAGTATAACTACAGTGTTAGTATAACTACAGTGTTAGTGTAACTACAGTGTTAGTATAACTACAGTGTTAGTGTAACTACAATGTTAGTGTAACTACAGTGTTAGTGTAACTACAGTGTTAGTATACAGTGTCAGTGTAACTACAGTGTTAGTATAACTACAGTGTTAGTATAACTACAGTGTTAGTGTAACTACAGTGTTAGTATAACTACAGTGTTAGTGTAACTACAATGTTAGTGTAACTACAGTGTTAGTGTAACTACAGTGTTAGTATACAGTGTCAGTGTAACTACAGTGTTAGTATAACTACAGTGTTAGTATAACTACAGTGTTAGTGTAACTACAGTGTTAGTGTAACTACAGTGTTAGTATACAGTGCTGTTAGTGTAACTACAGTGTTAGTATAACTACAGTGTTAGTGTACAGTGTTAGTAGAACTATGGTGTTAGTGTAACTATAGTGTTAGTGTAACTACAGTGTTCGTATAACTACAGTGTTCGTATATAGTGGTGTTAGTATAACTACAGTGTTAGTATAACGACAGTGTTAGTGTAACTACAGTGTTAGTGTAACTACAGTGTTAGTGTAACTACAGTGTTAGTATACAGTGTTAGTGTAACTACAGTGTTAGTGTAACTACAGTGTTAGTATACAGTGTTAGTGTAACTAGAGTGTTATTGTAACTAGAGTGTTAGTGTAACTAGAGTGTTAGTATAACTACAGTGTTAGTATAACTACAGTGTTAGTGTAACTATAGTGTTAGTATAACTACAGTGTTAGTGTAACTACAGTGTTAGTGTAACTACAGTGTTAGTGTAACTACAGTGTTAGTCTAACTAGAGTGTTAGTGTAACTAGAGTGTTAGTATAACTACAGTGTTAGTGTAACTATAGTGTTAGTATAACTACAGTGTTAGTGTAACTACAGTGTTAGTGTAACTACAGTGTTAGTGTAACTACAGTGTTAGTGTAACTACAGTGTTAGTATAACTACAGTGTTAGTGTAACTACAGTGTTAGTGTAACTACAGTGTTAGTATAACTACAGTGTTAGTGTAACTACAGTGTTAGTATAACTACAGTGTTAGTGTAACTACAGTGTTAGTGTAACTACAGTGTTAGTATAACTACAGTGTTAGTGTAACTACAGTGTTAGTGTAACTACAGTGTTAGTATATAGTGGTGTTAGTATAACTACAGTGTTAGTGTAACTACAGTGTTAGTATAACTACAGTGTTAGTGTAACTACAGTGTTAGTATAACTACAGTGTTAGTGTATCTACAGTGTTAGTGTACAGTGTTAGTAGAACTACGGTGTTAGTGTAACTATAGTGTTAGTATAACTACAGTGTTAGTGTAACTACAGTGTTAGTGTAACTATGGTGTTAGTGTAACTGCAGTGTTAGTATATCTACAGTGTTAGTGTAACTACAGTGTTAGTGTAACTACAGTGTTAGTGTAACTATGGTGTTAGTGTAACTGCAGTGTTAGGGTATCTACAGTGTTAGTATACAGTGTTACAGTGTTAGTATAACTACAGTGTTAGTATAACTACAGTGTTAGTGTACAGTGGTGTTAGTGTAACTACAGTGTTAGTGTAACTACAGTGTTAGTGTAACTACAGTGTTAGTGTAACTACAGTGTTAGTGTAACTACAGTGTTAGTGTAACTAGTGTTAGTATAACTACAGTGTTAGTGTAACTACAGTGTTAGTGTAACTACAGTGGTGTTAGTGTAACTACAGTGTTAGTATAACTACAGTGTTAGTGTAACTACAGTGTTAGTATATCTACAGTGTTAGTGTAACTACAGTGTTAGTGTAACTAGAGTGTTAGTGTAACTAGAGTGTTAGTATAACTACAGTGTTAGTGTAACTACAGTGTTAGTGTAACTACAGTGTTAGTGTAACTACAGTGTTAGTGTAACTACAGTGTTAGTGTAACTACAGTGTTAGTGTACAGTGGTGTTAGTGTAACTACAGTGTTAGTATAACTACAGTGTTAGTGTAACTACAGTGTTAGTGTAACTACAGTGTTAGTATAACTACAGTGTTAGTGTAACTACAGTGTTAGTGTAACTACAGTGTTAGTATAACTACAGTGTTAGTGTAACTACAGTGTTAGTGTAACTACAGTGTTAGTATAACTACAGTGTTAGTGTACAGTGGTGTTAGTGTAACTACAGTGTTAGTGTAACTACAGTGTTAGTGTACAGTGGTGTTAGTGTAACTACAGTGTTAGTGTAACTACAGTGTTAGTGTAACTACAGTGTTAGTATAACTACAGTGTTAGTATAACTACAGTGTTAGTGTAACTACAGTGTTAGTGTACAGTGGTGTTAGTATAACTACAGTGTTAGTGTAACTACAGTGTTAGTATAACTACAGTGTTAGTGTAACTACAGTGTTAGTGTAACTACAGTGTTAGTGTACAGTGGTGTTAGTGTAACTACAGTGTTAGTGTAACTAGTGTACAGTGGTGTTAGTGTAACTACAGTGTTAGTATAACTACAGTGTTAGTGTAACTACAGTGTTAGTGTAACTACAGTGTTAGTGTAACTATAGTGTTAGTGTAACTAGAGTGTTAGTGTAACTATAGTGTTAGTGTAACTACAGTGTTAACTACAGTGTTAGTGTAACTACAGTGTTAGTGTAACTACAGTGTTAGTGTAACTACAGTGTTAGTGTATACAGTGTTAGTGTAACTACAGTGTTAGTGTAACTACAGTGTTAGTGTAACTACAGTGTTAGTGTACAGTGTTAGTGTAACTACAGTGTTAGTGTAACTACAGTGTTAGTGTAACTACAGTGTTAGTATAACTACAGTGTTAGTATACAATGTTAGTGTAACTAGAGTGTTAGTGTAACTAGAGTGTTAGTGTAACTAGAGTGTTAGTATAACTACAGTGTTAGTATAACTACAGTGTTAGTATAACTACAGTGTTAGTGTAACTACAGTGTTGTGTACAGTGGTGTTAGTGTAACTGCAGTGTTAGTGTAACTACAGTGTTAGTGTAACTACAGTGTTAGTGTAACTACAGTGTTAGTATAACTACAGTGTTAGTGTAACTACAGTGTTAGTGTACAGTGGTGTTAGTGTAACTACAGTGTTAGTATAACTACAGTGTTAGTGTAACTACAGTGTTAGTATATCTACAGTGTTAGTGTAACCACAGTGTTAGTGTAACTAGAGTGTTAGTGTAACTACAGTGTTAGTATACAGTGTTAGTGTAACTACAGTGTTAGTATACAGTGTTAGTGTAACTACAGTGTTAGTGTAACTACAGTGTTAGTGTAACTACAGTGTTAGTGTACAGTGTTAGTGTAACTACAGTGTTAGTGTAACTACAGTGTTAGTATAACTACAGTGTTAGTATACAGTGTTAGTGTAACTAGAGTGTTAGTGTAACTAGAGTGTTAGTATAACTACAGTGTTAGTATAACTACAGTGTTAGTATAACTACAGTGTTAGTGTAACTACAGTGTTAGTGTAACTACAGTGTTAGTGTACAGTGGTGTTAGTGTAACTGCAGTGTTAGTGTAACTACAGTGTTAGTGTAACTACAGTGTTAGTGTACAGTGGTGTTAGTGTAACTACAGTGTTAGTGTAACTACAGTGTTAGTACAGTGGTGTTAGTGTAACTACAGTGTTAGTATAACTACAGTGTTAGTGTAACTACAGTGTTAGTGTAACTACAGTGTTAGTATAACTACAGTGTTAGTGTAACTACAGTGTTAGTGTAACTACAGTGTTAGTATAACTACAGTGTTAGTGTAACTACAGTGTTAGTGTAACTACAGTGTTAGTATAACTACAGTGTTAGTGTACAGTGGTGTTAGTGTAACTACAGTGTTAGTGTAACTACAGTGTTAGTGTACAGTGGTGTTAGTGTAACTACAGTGTTAGTGTAACTACAGTGTTAGTATAACTACAGTGTTAGTATAACTACAGTGTTAGTGTAACTACAGTGTTAGTGTACAGTGGTGTTAGTGTAACTACAGTGTTAGTATAACTACAGTGTTAGTGTAACTACAGTGTTAGTATATCTACAGTGTTAGTGTAACTACAGTGTTAGTGTAACTACAGTGTTAGTGTACAGTGGTGTTAGTGTAACTACAGTGTTAGTGTAACTACAGTGTTAGTGTACAGTGGTGTTAGTGTAACTACAGTGTTAGTATAACTACAGTGTTCGTGTAACTACAGTGTTAGTGTAACTACAGTGTTAGTGTAACTATAGTGTTAGTGTAACTAGAGTGTTAGTGTAACTATAGTGTTAGTGTAACTACAGTGTTAGTATACAGTGTTAGTGTAACTACAGTGTTAGTATAACTACAGTGTTCGTGTAACTACAGTGTTAGTGTAACTACAGTGTTAGTGTAACTATAGTGTTAGTGTAACTAGAGTGTTAGTGTAACTATAGTGTTAGTGTAACTACAGTGTTAGTATACAGTGTTAGTATAACTACAGTGTTAGTGTAACTACAGTGTTAGTATATCTACAGTGTTAGTGTAACTACAGTGTTAGTGTAACTACAGTGTTAGTGTACAGTGGTGTTAGTGTAACTACAGTGTTAGTGTAACTACAGTGTTAGTGTACAGTGGTGTTAGTGTAACTACAGTGTTAGTATAACTACAGTGTTAGTGTAACTACAGTGTTAGTGTAACTACAGTGTTAGTGTAACTATAGTGTTAGTGTAACTAGAGTGTTAGTGTAACTACAGTGTTAGTGTAACTACAGTGTTAGTATACAGTGTTAGTGTAACTACAGTGTTAGTGTAACTACAGTGTTAGTGTAACTACAGTGTTAGTGTAACTACAGTGTTAGTGTAACTACAGTGTTAGTGTAACTACAGTGTTAGTATAACTACAGTGTTAGTATACAGTGTTAGTGTAACTAGAGTGTTAGTGTAACTAGAGTGTTAGTGTAACTAGAGTGTTAGTATAACTACAGTGTTAGTATAACTACAGTGTTAGTATAACTACAGTGTTAGTGTAACTACAGTGTTAGTGTACAGTGGTGTTAGTGTAACTGCAGTGTTAGTGTAACTACAGTGTTAGTGTAACTACAGTGTTAGTGTACAGTGGTGTTAGTGTAACTACAGTGTTAGTGTAACTACAGTGTTAGTGTACAGTGGTGTTAGTGTAACTACAGTGTTAGTATAACTACAGTGTTAGTGTAACTACAGTGTTAGTGTAACTACAGTGTTAGTATAACTACAGTGTTAGTATAACTACAGTGTTAGTGTAACTGCAGTGTTAGTATAACTACAGTGTCAGTGTAACTGCAGTGTTAGTATAACTACAGTGTTAGTGTAACTACAGTGTTAGTGTAACTGCAGTGTTAGTGTAACTACAGTGTTTGTATATATTGGTGTTAGTGTAACTACAGTGTTAGTGTAACTACAGTGTTAGTGTACAGTGGTGTTAGTGTAACTACAGTGTTAGTGTAACTACAGTGTTAGTGTACAGTGGTGTTAGTGTAACTACAGTGTTAGTATAACTACAGTGTTAGTGTAACTACAGTGTTAGTGTAACTACAGTGTTAGTATAACTACAGTGTTAGTGTAACTACAGTGTTAGTGTAACTACAGTGTTAGTATAACTACAGTGTTAGTGTAACTACAGTGTTAGTGTAACTACAGTGTTAGTATAACTACAGTGTTAGTGTACAGTGGTGTTAGTGTAACTACAGTGTTAGTGTAACTACAGTGTTAGTGTACAGTGGTGTTAGTGTAACTACAGTGTTAGTGTAACTACAGTGTTAGTATAACTACAGTGTTAGTGTAACTGCAGTGTTAGTATAACTACAGTGTCAGTGTAACTACAGTGTTAGTGTAACTACAGTGTTAGTGTAACTGCAGTGTTAGTGTAACTACAGTGTTAGTATATATTGGTGTTAGTGTAACTACAGTGTTAGTGTAACTACAGTGTTCGTGCACAGTGGTGTTAGTGTAACTACAGTGTTAGTGTAACTACAGTGTTAGTGTACAGTGGTGTTAGTGTAACTACAGTGTTAGTGTAACTACAGTGTTAGTGTAACTACAGTGTTAGTATAACTACAGTGTTAGTGTAACTACAGTGTTAGTGTAACTACAGTGTTAGTATAACTACAGTGTTAGTGTAACTACAGTGTTAGTGTAACTACAGTGTTAGTATAACTACAGTGTTAGTGTACAGTGGTGTTAGTGTAACTACAGTGTTAGTGTAACTACAGTGTTAGTGTACAGTGGTGTTAGTGTAACTACAGTGTTAGTGTAACTACAGTGTTAGTATAACTACAGTGTTAGTATAACTACAGTGTTAGTGTAACTACAGTGTTAGTGTACAGTGGTGTTAGTGTAACTACAGTGTTAGTATAACTACAGTGTTAGTGTAACTACAGTGTTAGTATATCTACAGTGTTAGTGTAACTACAGTGTTAGTGTAACTACAGTGTTAGTGTACAGTGGTGTTAGTGTAACTACAGTGTTAGTGTAACTACAGTGTTAGTGTACAGTGGTGTTAGTGTAACTACAGTGTTAGTATAACTACAGTGTTCGTGTAACTACAGTGTTAGTGTAACTACAGTGTTAGTGTAACTATAGTGTTAGTGTAACTAGAGTGTTAGTGTAACTATAGTGTTAGTGTAACTACAGTGTTAGTATACAGTGTTAGTGTAACTACAGTGTTAGTGTAACTACAGTGTTAGTGTAACTACAGTGTTAGTATACAGTGTTAGTGTAACTACAGTGTTAGTGTAACTACAGTGTTAGTGTAACTACAGTGTTAGTGTACAGTGTTAGTGTAACTACAGTGTTAGTGTAACTACAGTGTTAGTGTAACTACAGTGTTAGTATAACTACAGTGTTAGTATACAGTGTTAGTGTAACTAGAGTGTTAGTGTAACTAGAGTGTTAGTGTAACTAGAGTGTTAGTATAACTACAGTGTTAGTATAACTACAGTGTTAGTATAACTACAGTGTTAGTGTAACTACAGTGTTAGTGTACAGTGGTGTTAGTGTAACTGCAGTGTTAGTGTAACTACAGTGTTAGTGTAACTACAGTGTTAGTGTAACTACAGTGTTAGTATAACTACAGTGTTAGTGTAACTACAGTGTTAGTGTACAGTGGTGTTAGTGTAACTACAGTGTTAGTATAACTACAGTGTTAGTGTAACTACAGTGTTAGTATATCTACAGTGTTAGTGTAACCACAGTGTTAGTGTAACTAGAGTGTTAGTGTAACTACAGTGTTAGTATACAGTGTTAGTGTAACTACAGTGTTAGTATACAGTGTTAGTGTAACTACAGTGTTAGTGTAACTACAGTGTTAGTGTAACTACAGTGTTAGTGTACAGTGTTAGTGTAACTACAGTGTTAGTGTAACTACAGTGTTAGTATAACTACAGTGTTAGTATACAGTGTTAGTGTAACTAGAGTGTTAGTGTAACTAGAGTGTTAGTATAACTACAGTGTTAGTATAACTACAGTGTTAGTATAACTACAGTGTTAGTGTAACTACAGTGTTAGTGTAACTACAGTGTTAGTGTACAGTGGTGTTAGTGTAACTGCAGTGTTAGTGTAACTACAGTGTTAGTGTAACTACAGTGTTAGTGTACAGTGGTGTTAGTGTAACTACAGTGTTTGTGTAACTACAGTGTTAGTGTACAGTGGTGTTAGTGTAACTACAGTGTTAGTATAACTACAGTGTTAGTGTAACTACAGTGTTAGTGTAACTACAGTGTTAGTATAACTACAGTGTTAGTGTAACTACAGTGTTAGTGTAACTACAGTGTTAGTATAACTACAGTGTTAGTGTAACTACAGTGTTAGTGTAACTACAGTGTTAGTATAACTACAGTGTTAGTGTACAGTGGTGTTAGTGTAACTACAGTGTTAGTGTAACTACAGTGTTAGTGTACAGTGGTGTTAGTGTAACTACAGTGTTAGTGTAACTACAGTGTTAGTATAACTACAGTGTTAGTATAACTACAGTGTTAGTGTAACTACAGTGTTAGTGTACAGTGGTGTTAGTGTAACTACAGTGTTAGTATAACTACAGTGTTAGTGTAACTACAGTGTTAGTATATCTACAGTGTTAGTGTAACTACAGTGTTAGTGTAACTACAGTGTTAGTGTACAGTGGTGTTAGTGTAACTACAGTGTTAGTGTAACTACAGTGTTAGTGTAAGTGGTGTTAGTGTAACTACAGTGTTAGTGTAACTACAGTGTTAGTGTAACTACAGTGTTAGTGTAACTACAGTGTTAGTGTAACTATAGTGTTAGTGTAACTACAGTGTTAGTGTAACTATAGTGTTAGTGTAACTACAGTGTTAGTGTAACTACAGTGTTAGTGTAACTACAGTGTTAGTGTAACTACAGTGTTAGTATAACTACAGTGTTGTCAGTGTTAGTGTAACTACAGTGTTAGTGTAACTACAGTGTTAGTGTAACTACAGTGTTACTACAGTGTTAGTGTAACTACAGTGTTAGTATAACTACAGTGTTAGTGTAACTACAGTGTTAGTATAACTACAGTGTTGTTACAGTGTTAGTGTAACTACAGTGTTAGTATAACTACAGTGTTAGTGTAACTACAGTGTTAGTATAACTACAGTGTTAGTATAACTACAGTGTTATAACTACAGTGTTAGTGTAACTACAGTGTTAGTGTACTACAGTGTTAGTGTAACTACAGTGTTAGTGTAACTACAGTGTTAGTGTAACTACAGTGTTAGTGTACAGTGGTGTTAGTGTAACTGCAGTGTTAGTGTAAACAGTGTTAGTGTACAGTGTTAGTGTAACTACAGTGTTAGTATAACTACAGTGTTAGTGTAGTATACAGTGTTAGTGTAACTACAGTGTTAGTGTAACTGCAGTGTTAGTATAACTACAGTGTTAGTAACTACAGTGTTAGTATAACTACAGTGTTAGTATACAGTGTTAGTGTAACTGCAGTGTTAGTATAATTACAGTGTTAGTGTAACTACAGTGTTAGTGTAACTACAGTGTTAGTATATATTGGTGTTAGTGTAACTACAGTGTTATTGTAACTACAGTGTTAGTATATATTGGTGTTAGTGTAACTACAGTGTTAGTATAACTACAGTGTTAGTATAACTACAGTGTCAGTGTAACTGCAGTGTTAGTATAACTACAGTGTTAGTATAACTACAGTGTTAGTGTAACTGCAGTGTTAGTGTAACTACAGTGTTAGTATAACTACAGTGTTAGTGTAACTACAGTGTTAGTATAACTACAGTGTTAGTGTAACTACAGTGTTAGTATACAGTGTTAGTGTAACTACAGTGTTAGTATAACTACAGTGTTAGTATAACTACAGTTTTAGTGTAACTACAGTGTTAGTGTAACTACAGTGTTAGTGTAACTACAGTGTTAGTGTAACTACAGTGTTAGTGTAACTACAGTGTTAGTGTAACTGCAGTGTTAGTGTAACTACAGTTTTAGTGTAACTACAGTGTTAGTGTAACTACAGTGTTAGTGTAACTGCAGTGTTAGTATACAGTAGTGTTAGTGTAACTGCAGTGTTAGTGTAATTACAGTGTTAGTGTAACCATTTGTTTAGAGTTTTGCACAATTCTGTTTTTTTTCAGCTCTGTTTCTAGACTTTAGGCCTATATACAGTCATGGTGTAATTTTCACTCCAATGGCCACCACACATATTCATCCATGGCATCAATGAGAGGGCATACGTTCCCTGGTCTCTCTCTCCCCCTCCGATTTCTATTTCTCACATTTCCCTCTGTCTCAGTGGACAGGAATGTTCCCTAATCCAGGACTATTCCCATTACTTCCGTTAATCCATTTTTTTCTCTGACCGTTTTCCACATGGAAACTTCCAAATCAAATCAAATCAAATTGTATTTGTCACATACACATGGTTAGCAGATGTTAATGTGAGTGTAGCGAAATGCTTGTGCTTCTAGTTCCGACAATGCAGTGATAACCAACAAGTAATCTAACTAACAATTCCAAAACTACTGTCTTATACACAGTGTAAGGGGATAAAGAATATGTACATAAGGATATATGAATGAGTGATGGTACAGAGCAGCATACAGTAGATGGTATCGAGTACATTATATACATATGAGATGAGTATGTAGACAAAGTAAACAAAGTGGCATAGTTAAAGTGGCTAGTGATACATGTATTACATAAGGATGCAGTCGATGATGTAGAGTACAGTATATACGTATGCATATGAGATGAATAATGTAGGGTAAGTAACATTATATAAGGTAGCATTGTTTAAAGTGGCTAGTGATATATTTACATCATTTCCCATCAATTCCCATTATTAAAGTGGCTGGAGCAGCAACCACTCAATGTTAGTGGTGGCTGTTTAACAGTCTGATGGCCTTGAGATAGAAGCTGTTTTTCAGTATCTCGGTCCCAGCTTTGATGCACCTGTACTGACCTCGCCTTCTGGATGATAGCGGGGTGAACAGGCAGTGGTTCGGGTGGTTGATGTCCTTGATGATCTTTATGGCCTTCCTGTAACATCGGGTGGTGTAGGTGTCCTGGAGGGCAGGTAGTTTGCCCCCGGTGATGCGTTGTTCAGACCTCACTACCCTCTGGAGAGCCTTACGGTTGAGGGCGGTAGTCGTTTAGCTCAGTTACCTTAGCTTTCTTGGGAACAGGAACAATGGTGGCCCTCTTGAAGCATGTGGGAACAGCAGACTGGTATAGGAATTGATTGAATATGTCCGTAAACACACCGGCCAGCTGGTCTGCGCATGCTCTGAGGGCGCGGCTGGGGATGCCGTCTGGGCCTGCAGCCTTGCGAGGGTTAACACGTTTAAATGTCTTACTCACCTCGGCTGCAGTGGAGGAGAGACCACATGTTTTCGTTGCAGGCTGTGTCAGTGGCACTGTATTGTCCTCAAAGCGGGCAAAAAAGTTATTTAGTCTGCCTGGGAGCAAGACATCCTGGTCCGTGACTGGGCTGGGTTTCTTCTTGTAGTCCGTGATTGACTGTAGACCCTGCCACATGCCTCTTGTGTCTGAGCCGTTGAATTGAGATTCCACTTTGTTTCTGTACTGACGCTTAGCTTGTTTGATAGCCTTGCGGAGGGAATAGCTGCACTGTTTGTATTCAGTCATGTTGCCAGACACCTTGCCCTGATTAAAAGCAGTGGTTCGCGCTTTCAGTTTCACGCGAATGCTGCCACCAATCCACGGTTTCTGGTTAGGGAATGTTTTTATCGTTGCTATGGGAACGACATCTTCGACGCACGTTCTAATGAACTCGCACACCGAATCAGCGTATTCGTCAATATTTTTATCTGACGCAATACGAAACATGTCCCAGTCCACGTGATGGAAGCAGTCTTGGAGTGTGGAGTCAGCTTGGTCTGACCAGCGTTGGACAGACATCAGCGTGGGAGCCTCTTGTTTGAGTTTCTGCCTGTAGGCAGGATCAACAAAATGGAGTCGTGGTCAGCTTTTCCAAAAGGGGGGCGCGGCAGGGCCTTATATGCGTCGCGGAAGTTAGAGTAACAATGATCCAAGGTTTTACCACCTCTGGTTGCGCAATCGATATGCTGATAAAATTTAGGGAGTCTTGTTTTCAGATTAGCTTTGTTAAAATCCCCAGCTACAATGAATGCAGCCTCCGGATAAATGGTTTCCAGTTTGCAAAGAGTTAAATAAAGTTTGTTCAGAGCCATCGATGTGTCTGCTTGGGGGGGGGGATATATACGCCTGTGATTATAATCGAAGAGAATTCTCTTGGAAGATAATGCGGTCTACATTTGATTGTGAGGAATTCTAAATCAGGTGAACAGAAGGATTTGAGTTCCTGTATGTTTCCTTCATCACACCATGTCTCGTTAGTCATGAGGCATACGCCCCCGCCACTCTTCTTACCAGAAAGATGTTTGTTTCTGTCGGCGCGATGTGTGGAGAAACCCGTTGGCTGCACCGCATCGGATAGCGTCTTCCCAGTAAGCCATGTTTCCGTGAAGCAGAGAACGTTGCAGTCTCTGATGTCTCTCTGGAATGCTACCCTTGCTCGGATTTCGTCAACCTTGTTGTCAAGAGACTGGACATTGGCAAGAAGAATGCTGGGGAGTGGTGCGCCATGTGCCCTTGTTCGGAGTCTGACCAGAAGACCGCTACGTTTCCCTCTTTTTCGGAGTCGTTTTCTTGGGTCGCTACATGCGATCCATTCCGTTGTCCTGTTTGTAAGGCAGAACACAGGATCCGCGTCGCGGAAAAAATATTCTTGATCGTACTGATGGTGAGTTGACGCTGATCTTATATTCAGTAGTTCTTCTCGACTGTATGTAATGAAACCTAAGATGACCTGGGGTACTAATGTAAGAAATAACACGTAAAAAAAAAAAAAAACAAAAAACTGCATAGTTTCCTAGGAACGCGAAGCGAGGCGGACATCTCTGTCGGCGCCGGAAGTATATAGCCGGAATATATTGTTCGTCCAGGTCACCCTTGAACTTCCATCACGTCCTGGATTCTAGCCCGTTACTCATAAAGCCTGATCTAGGATCTGATCAGGGAGGATCTGATCCTACTCTCTGACTCTTCATGCGTACGGGCCGTTTATCCTGTTCTGGACCTGCCCGGGCTGAGTTGACAATGTAGATGTCTATTCCCTTCGCTCAATTCCCTTCGCTCAATTCTGAATCCTGAACATAGGTGCCATTAACTGTAATTCTCCATCATACTGATATACATCTAGCTAGACATAGTATCAGGTGAATAAGGGTTGTTATAATTCTCCATCATACTGATATACATCTAGATAGACATAGTATCAGGTGAATAAGGGTTGTTATAATTCTCCATCTTACTGATATACATCTAGCTAGACATAGTATCAGGTGAATAAGGGTTGTTATAATTCTCCATCATACTGATATACATCTAGCTAGACATAGTATCAGGTGAATAAGGGTTGTTATAATTCTCCATCATACTGATATACATCTAGCTAGACATAGTATCAGGTGAATAAGGGCTGTTATAATTCTCTATCATATATATATAGCATTCTCTATCATACTGATATACATCTAGCTAGACATAGTAACAGGTGAATAGGGGTTGTACACTATAAGATTTCTAAACCTGACCCTATGTCTGTATCTCATGTTGTGATTCTCTACATCTAACTCTAGTCCTACAGGAGTAATATTACCTGTTCTCCATCCCATAGCAAACACATCTGATTTAAAGGTGCAATAAGCTGAAATCACTCTGCCATTTCCTGGTTGTTACAATTTTTTATAGCCTCATTTCAGTTTATGTGGCAAAACAAGCAAGAATCATTGTACCATCTAAACCACTGTGAAATATATTTTCCATAACCAAAAATATTGTATTTTCAGCGGTTTGAGTCTGGTGTACAAAACCCGAAAGTAAAGACTCAAAAACAAAGCTTAAAGAGAGAGAGAGAGAGGGAGGCATAGAAACTGCACACATAGAACAGATCTACTAATTATTACTATTTCATTCAATGAGAATGACAGATCTATAACTTACATTTCTATGTGAATTGAAGATCATGATTAGTTAGTTATTAATAATTGCAGTCAGGTATGTTTAGCTGGGGCTGGGGGTAAATGTGGCACTAATCAGGCCCTCGAGGCCTGGAAGCTGCCCATCCCTGCTATACATAGTGAAACATGAATGGGTTAATGTGTTTTTTTGGGAAGGAGTAAAAACACCTGACCCTATGTCTGTATATCATGGTGAAATATTGACTTCCTCTGTCCTTGGTAGATCGTCTGTCCGGCAGGACATCCATCCACCGGGTTAGGGATTCAACAGACTGACTCAGCCAGGGAAGTGCAAGCGAAGGGGATTTCATGTTTTATAATAGGATTTATGTATCATCTGATTCACTATCATATATATTTGTTTTTAAATAGCATGAAAAGGTATTGGCTACAAGGAGAATGTTTCAGGCGTGACTTTTCTCTGTCCCAACTGGTAACCTAGGAAAAAGGGTTCCAAAAGGGTTATTTGGCAGTACCGCTAGGATAACCCTTTCTGGTTCTAGGTAGAACCCTTTCTGGTTCTAGGTAGAACCCTTTCTGGTTCCAGGTAGAACCCTTTCTGGTTCTAGGTAGAACCCTTTCTGGTTCTAGGTAGAACCCTTTCTGGTTCCAGGTAGAACCCTTTCTGGTTCTAGGTAGAACCCTTTCTGGTTCCAGGTAGAACCCTTTCTGGTTCTAGGATAACTCATTTCTGGTTCTAGGTAGAACCCTTTCTGGTTCCAGGTAGAACCCTTTTCTGGTTCTAGGTAGAACCCTTTCTGGTTCTAGGTAGAACCCTTTCTGGTTCCAGGTAGAACCCTTTCTGGTTCTAGGTAGAACCCTTTCTGGTTCTAGGTAGAACCCTTTCTGGTTCCAGGTAGAACCCTTTCTGGTTCTAGGTAGAACCCTTTCTGGTTCCAGGTAGAACCCTTTTCTGGTTCTAGGTAGAACCCTTTCTGGTTCTAGGTAGAACCCTTTCTGGTTCCAGGTAGAACCCTTTTCTGGTTCTCGGTAGACCCCTTTCTGGTTCTAGGTAGAACCCTTTCTGGTTCTAGGTAGAACCCTTTTCTGGTTCTATGTAGAACCCTTTTTGGTTCCGGGTAGAACACTTTTCTGGTTCTAGGTAGAACCCTTTCTGGTTCTAGGTAGAACCCTTTTCTGGTTCTAGGATAACCCTTTTTGGTTCCAGGTAGAACCCTTTTCTGGTTCTAGGTAGAACCATTTTCTGGTTCTAGGATAACCCTTTTTGGTTCCAGGTAGAACCCTTTTCTGGTTCTAGGTAGAACCCTTTTCTGGTTCTAGGTAGAACCCTTTCTGGTTCTAGGTAGAACCCTTTCTGGTTCTAGGTAGAACCCTTTTCTGGTTATAGGTAGAACCCTTTCTGGTTCTAGGTAGAACCCTTTTCTGGTTCCAGGTAGAAACCTTTCTGGTTCTAGGTAGAACCCTTTTCTGGTTCTAGGTAGAACCCTTTCTTGTTCTAGGTAGAACCCTTTACTGGTTCCAGGTAGAACCCTTTCTGGTTCTAGGAAGAACCCTGCCACCTCTACACTCTAACCACTAGGCTACCTGCCACCTCTACACTCTAACCACTAGGCTACCTGCCACCTCTACACGTAGTGTTAGCTAGCTACATAGCTGTCTTTGCTGTCTTCGTATCCAAGATAATTGTGTAGTTTAGAGTGTGTAGTCTTAGAGTGATTATCTTAATTTACCGAGGTTAGCTAGCCAGCTATTTGTCGTCCTTAACGTAGGAGACTCTGCTAGCTAGCCAACAGCTAGCCAACAGCTAGCCAACAGCTAGCCGACAGCTAGCCAACAGCTAGCCAACGTCTACCGAATAGGACTCAACAACCCGGTCGCATTCACAGGTAGTATCACATTTTCATTTCATTTAATTACAGTACAACGGTTTGATTTGTTTGATCGTAACTAGCTACTTAGCTAGCTACATAGCCGTCTTTGTATCAAAGATAATTGTGTAGTCTAGAGCGATTTTCTAGGTTAGCTAGCCAGCTATTGTCGTTCTTTTAACGTAACGTAACGTAAACAACACTGCTAGCTAGCCAGCTAGCCCCCGAATAGCAGCACTGTCGAAACTATTACACTCAACGGAACGACTTGATTAGTGTACTGTCAACAACGCAGCCACTGCCAGCTAGCCTACAAAGTCAACAACGCAGCCACTGCCAGCTAGCCTACTTCAGCAGTACTGTATCATTTTAATCATTTTAGTCAATAAGATTCTTGCTACGTAAGCTTAACTTTCTGAACATTCGAGACGTGTAGTCCACTTGTCATTCCAATCTCCTTTGCATTAGCGTAGCCTCTTCTGTAGCCTGTCAACTATGTGTCTGTCTATCCCTGTTCTCTCCTCTCTGCACAGACCATACAAACGCTCCACACCGCGTGGCCGCGGCCACCCTAATCTGGTGGTCCCAGCGCGCACGACCCACGTGGAGTTCCAGGTCTCCGGTAGCCTCTGGAACTGCCGATCTGCGGCCAACAAGGCAGAGTTCATCTCAGCCTATGCCTCCCTCCAGTCCCTCGACTTCTTGGCACTGACGGAAACATGGATCACCACAGACAACACTGCTACTCCTACTGCTCTCTCTTCGTCCGCCCACGTGTTCTCGCACACCCCGAGAGCTTCTGGACAGCGGGGTGGTGGCACCGGGATCCTCAACTCTCTCAAGTGGTCATTCTCTCTTTCTCCCCTTACCCATCTGTCTATCGCCTCCTTTGAATTCCATGCTGTCACAGTTACCAGCCCTTTCAAGCTTAACATCCTTATCATTTATCACCCTCCAGGTTCCCTCGGAGAGTTCATCAATGAGCTTGATGCCTTGATAAGCTCCTTTCCTGAGGACAGCTCACCTATCACAGTGCTGGGTGACTTTAACCTCCCCACGTCTACCTTTGACTCATTCCTCTCTGCCTCCTTCTTTCCACTCCTCTCCTCTTTTGACCTCACCCTCTCACCTTCCCCCCCTACTCACAAGGCAGGCAATACGCTCGACCTCATCTTTACTAGATGCTGTTCTTCCACTAACCTCATTGCAACTCCCCTTCAAGTCTCCGACCACTACCTTGTATCCTTTTCCCTCTCGCTCTCATCCAACACCTCCCACACTGCCCCTACTCGGATGGTATCGCGCCGTCCCAACCTTCGCTCTCTCTCCCCGCTACTCTCTCCTCTTCCATCCTATCATCTCTTCCCTCTGCTCAAACCTTCTCCAACCTATCTCCTGATTCTGCCTCCTCAACCCTCCTCTCCTCCCTTTCTGCATCCTTTGACTCTCTATGTCCCCTATCCTCCAGGCCGGCTCGGTCCTCCCCTCCCGCCCCGTGGCTCGACGACTCATTGCGAGCTCACAGAACAGGGCTCCGGGCAGCCGAGCGGAAATGGAGGAAAACTCGCCTCCCTGCGGACCTGGCATCCTTTCACTCCCTCCTCACGCCATTTTCTACCACTCTAAATTCCAAGCATCTGCCTCTAACCCTAGGAAGCTCTTTGCCACCTTCTCCTCCCTCCTGAATCCTCCCCCCCCCCCCTCCTCTCTGCAGATGACTTCGTCAACCATTTTGAAAAGAAGGTCGACGACATCCGATCCTCGTTTGCTAAGTCAAACGGCACCGCTGGTTCTGCTCACACTGCCCTACCCTGTGCTCTGACCTCTTTCTCCCTCTCTCTCCAGATGAAATCTCGCGTCTTGTGACGGCCGGCCGCCCAACAACCTGCCCGCTTGACCCTATCCCCTCCTCTCTTCTCCAGACCATTTCCGGAGACCTTCTCCCTTACCTCACCTCGCTCATCAACTCATTCCTGACCGCTGGCTACATCCCTTCCGTCTTCAAGAGAGCGAGAGTTGCACCCCTTCTGAAAAAACCTACACTCGATCCCTCCGATGTCAACAACTACAGACCAGTATCCCTTCTTTCTTTTCTCTCCAAAACTCTTGAACGTGCCGTCCTTGGCCTGCTCTCCCGCTATCTCTCTCTGAATGACCTTCTTGATCCAAATCAGTCAGGTTTCAAGACTAGTCATTCAACTGAGACTGCTCTTCTCTGTATCACGGAGGCGCTCCGCACTGCTAAAGCTAACTCTCTCTCCTCTGCTCTCATCCTTCTAGACCTATCGGCTGCCTTCGATACTGTGAACCATCAGATCCTCCTCTCCACCCTCTCCGAGTTGGGCTTCTCCGGCGCGGCCCACGCTTGGATTGCGTCCTACCTGACAGGTCGCTCCTACCAGGTGGTGTGGTGAGAATCTGTCTCCTCACCACGCGCTCTCACCACTGGTGTCCCCCAGGGCTCTGTTCTAGGCCCTCTCCTATTCTCGCTATACACCAAGTCACTTGGCTCTGTCATAACCTCACATGGTCTCTCCTATCATTGCTATGCAGATGACACACAATTAATCTTCTCCTTTCCCCCTTCTGATGACCAGGTGGCGAATCGCATCTCTGCATGTCTGGCAGACATATCAGTGTGGATGACGGATCACCACCTCAAGCTGAACCTCGGCAAGACGGAGCTGCTCTTCCTCCCGGGGAAGGACTGCCCGTTCCATGATCTCGCCATCACGGTTGACAACTCCATTGTGTCCTCCTCCCAGAGCGCTAAGAACCTTGGCGTGATCCTGGACAACACCCTGTCGTTCTCAACTAACATGAAGGCGGTGGCCCGTTCCTGTCGGTTCATGCTCTACAACATCCGCAGAGTATGACCCTGCCTCACACAGGAAGCGGCGCAGGTCCTAATCCAGGCACTTGTCATCTCCCGTCTGGATTACTGCAACTCGCTGTTGGCTGGGCTCCCTGCCTGTGCCATTAAACCCCTACAACTCATCCAGAACGCCGCAGCCCGTCTGGTGTTCAACCTTCCCAAGTTCTCTCACGTCACCCCGCTCCTCCGCTCTCTCCACTGGCTTCCAGTTGAAGCTCGCATCCGCTACAAGACCATGGTGCTTGCCTACGGAGCTGTGAGGGGAACGGCACCTTAGTACCTCCAGGCTCTGATCAGGCCCTACACCCAAACAAGGGCACTGCGTTCATCCACCTCTGGCCTGCTCGCCTCCCTACCACTGAGGAAGTACAGTTCCCGTTCAGCCCAGTCAAAACTGTTCGCTGCTCTGGCCCCCCAATGGTGGAACAAGCTCCCTCACGACGCCAGGACAGCGGTGTCAATCACCACCTTCCGGAGACACCTGAAACCCCACCTCTTTAAGGAATACCTAGGATAGGATAAGTAATCCTTCTCACCCCCCCCCTTTAAGATTTAGATGCTATATTGTAAAGTGACTGTTCTACTGGATGTCATAAGGTGAATAAGGATAAGAGCGTCTGCTAAATGACTTAAATGTAAATGTAATGTACACTCTAACCACTAGGCTACCTGCCACCTCTACACTCTAACCACCAGACTACCCTGCCTCCTCTACACTCTAACCACTAGGCTACCTGCCAGCTCTACACTCTAACCACTAGCCCACCCTGCCACCTCTACACTCTAACCACTAGGCTACCCTGCCACCTCTCCAGTCTAACCACTAGGCTACCCTACCACCTCTACACTCTAACCACTAGGCTACCCTGCCACCTCTACCCTCTAACCACTAGGCCACCCTGCCACCTCTACCCTCTAACCACTAGGCTACCCTGCCACCTCTACACTCTAACCACTAGGCTACCTGCCTCCTCTACACTCTAACCACTAGGCTACCCTGCCACCTCTACACTCTAACCACTAGGCTACCCTGCCTCCTCTACCCTCTAACCACTAGGCTACCCTGCCACCTCTACACTCTAACCACTAGGCTACCTGCCACCTCTACACTCTAACCACTAGGCTACCTACCACCTCTACCCTCTAACCACTAGGCTACCCTACCACCTCAACACTCTAACCACTAGGCTACCTGCCACCTCTACACTCTAACCACTAGGCTACCCTACCACCTCTACACTCTAACCACTAGACTACCTGCCACCTCTACACTCTAACCACTAGGCTACCTGCAACCTCTACCCTCTAACCACTAGGCTACCTGCCACCTCTACACTCTAACCACTAGACTACCCTACCTCCTCTACACTCTAACCACTAGGCTACCTGCCACCTCTACACTCTAACCACTAGGCTACCTGCCACCTCTACCCTCTAACCACTAGGCTACCCTACCACCTCAACACTCTAACCACTAGGCTACCCTGCCACCTCTACACTCTAACCACTAGGCTACCTGCCACCTCTACCCTCTAACCACTAGGCTACCCTGCACTCCTTTTGACCTGGCTCCATTTGGAATGCAAGCCAGAGAGTGAAGTCACAAGGCTATCTGAAACCAGATGCATTTATCATTTCTTTCTCTATTTAGTCAAGTAAAAAAAAAAAAAAAATCTAAAGAATCCCTCAAATTACATTCCCAAAACCATCAGGATAATGGATGACTGCATGCGTATTGTTTTGGGAATCCCGGCTTGAAGGGGACATTTTAACATTTGTCCATCAACAATGGTCTCTCAGAGGTTGTGACCTCTCTATCGAAGCCCTTTTCGGGCATCTCAAATTACCTACAAAGTGCACCACTTTTCACCAGAAGCCTATCGATCGTAGGGTAGTTGTAAAACAGAATAGGGTGACATTTGGGACACGGCCCCCAGTCCGTCCACACAGTAGTGTGGCTGATAGATGGAGGAGACAGGTGCTATTCCCAGGCTATGACATCAGCTGTGGCCATTTTGTGTTTTCTAACCCCAACCGACTCTTGGGTTTCCATGGTCACCGAGGTGATTTCACAGCTGCAGAACGAATGATGTGTGACAACAGCTAAATGCACAGCCCTAAGAGAGAGAACGGAGAGCTTCTTCAAATGTCATCGCCATGGAATCCGTGCGCAGGATATCTGCAACTCATTTGAATCAGAGTCGTCCTGTATTAGAGACAAGATTTAAATGGTTTAAGTTGTACATTTTAAGGTGCAGGTATTACAATTTCACCAAACTATTTTTGGTGTAGTTTTAAATGGTTTAGTCGTCAAAATTCCCAGGTTTCCAAGCGATCCCAGTTTGAGGACTCACTCTATGTTTATGACAAAGAGACACGCAGATGTTGAGCATTTCCCACTGTAGAGGGAAATATTTTCCTGATGAAAACTCATTATAACTGCCAAAGACACATCTTCATTGATTGTCCTACTTTGTGTGTGAACCACTCTTGGTTTTTGGGGGTATTTGAGTGTGAGAATCCAGTATAATTCCCGAGCTTTGACACAGTTGCTGAGTGCTACTACTCTCTCACACACTTCAGAGCCGGGCTGGGTAAGAGCCAGGGGGTGTGGGCTGGTGTAGCGAAAGGCTAGACTGTTAGCATGTTGGGTTATGAGTGGACCTGGGTGAGAGCCAGGGGTGTGGGCTGGTGTAGCGAAAGGCTAGTCTGTTAGCACAGTGGATATAGAGTAGGGCTTGGTAAAGGACGTGTACAGTAGGATAGTGTAGCTAAAGGCTAGTCTGTTAGCACAGTGGATATAGAGTAGGGCTTGGTAAAGGACGTGTACAGTAGGATGGTGTAGCTAAAGGCTAGTCTGTTAGCACAGTGGATATAGAGTAGGGCTTGGTAAATGACGTGTACAGTAGGATGGTGTAGCTAAAGGCTAGTCTGTTAGCACAGTGGATATAGAGTAGGGCTTGGTAAAGGACGTGTACAGTAGGATGGTGTAGCTAAAGGCTAGTCTGTTAGCACAGTGGATATAGAGTAGGGCTTGGTAAAGGACGTGTACAGTAGGATGGTGTAGCTAAAGGCTAGTCTGTTAGCACAGTGGTAATGTCATGTTTTGTCATTTATTATCTTGTCTTGTCCCTGTGCTTCCCATTCTATTCGTTTCCCTCTGCTGGTCTTATTAGGTTCTTTCCCTCTTTCTATAGGATGGTCTCTCCCCCTCCCTCTCTAGGCTGGATCTAGAGTCTCTCTTCTCTCTATCGTTCCGTAGGATCCTGCTCCCAGCTGTTCTATTCCCCTAATCAATCATTTAGTCTTCAGTAGGACCTGTTCCCGATCCTTTCCCCTGATTAGAGTCCCTATTTCTTCCTTTGTGTTCCGTTCCTGTCCTGTCGGTTCCTTGTCTAGAATTCACCGTGCTGTGTTTGTGTATCGCCCTGTCGTGTCAGTGGTTTTCCTCAGATGCTGGTGGTGAGCAGGTGTCTGAGTCTGTCTGGTTCAAGTGCCTTCCCGAGGCAACCTGCTGTTCACCTGCTGTTCAAGATGGAGTCTCCAGTTTGTCCTCGTCATTAGGATGGTGAAAGTTGTGTTTTTTTGTTTGTATTTACTTTACTGGATTAAAGACTCTGTTTTCGCCAAGTCGCTTTTGGGTCCTCTTTCACCAGCATGACAGGTAATAGAGTAGGGCTTGGTAAAGGACGTGTACAGTAGGATGGTGTAGCTAAAGGCTAGTCTGTTAGCACAGTGGATATAGAGTAGGGCTTGGTAAAGGGGGTGTACAGTAGGATGGTGTAGCTAAAGGCTAGTCTGTTAGCACAGTGGATATAGAGTAGGGCTTGGTAAAGGGGTGTACAGTAGGATGGTGTAGCTAAAGGCTAGTCTGATCTCAGACAGATTTGGGCTCTTGACTGTGCAAGGTTTTACTATTTTTCTCGCTTTTCTTTTTCACATCCCTTTTGCTTCAAAAGAAAGTGTTGAGAGGTTCCCTCACACAAACAGAGGGAGAGAGAGATACTCTTCTCAGGAGTTATTGTAAATGTGTTCCTGATGTGGTTAGTGTGGATCGGTTTTAAGGCTGCTGTGGTTAGTGTGGATCGGTTTTAAGGCTGCTGTGGTTAGTGTGGATCGGTTTTAAGGCTGCTGTGGTTAGTGTGGATCGGCTTTAAGGCTGCTGTGGTTAGTGTGGATCGGCTTTAAGGCTGCTGTGGTTAGTGTGGATCGGCTTTAAGGCTGCTGTGGTTAGTGTGGATCGGCTTTAAGGCTGCTGTGGTTAGTGTGGATCGGCTTTAAGGCTGCTGTGGTTAGTGTGGATCGGCTTTAAGGCTGCTGTGGTTAGTGTGGATCGGCTTTAAGGCTGCTGTGGTTAGTGTAGATCGGGTTGAAGACTACTGTGGTTAGTATAGATCGGTTTTAATGCTGCAGTGGTTAGTGTGGATCGGCTTTAAGGTCTTTCCATCTGCCCAGAGAAGGCTCATCAGTGCATCAGTCACACAGGACTGCTGACCTCTACCTACCTCATGGGTTTCCCCCTAATCTCATTATTTTTATTTGGGTGGGTGCTGCTATGGTGACCAGTGAGCTGAGATAAGGTGGGGCTTTACCTAGCAGAGACTTGTAGATGACCTGGAGCCAGTGGTATTGGGAACGAGTGTGAATCGAGGGCCAGCCAACGAGAGCATACAGGTCGCAGTGGTGGGTAGTATATGGGAATTTGGTGACAAAACGGATGGCACTGTGATAGACTGCATCCAATTTGTTGAGTAGAGTGTTGAAATTTATTTTGTAAATGATATCGCCGAAGTCGAGGATCGGTAGGATGGTCAATTTACGAGGGTATGTTTGGCAGCAAGAGTGAAGGATGCTTTGTTGAAAAATAGGAAGCTTACTCTAGATTTAATTTTGGATTAGAGATGTTTAATGTGAGTCTGAAAGGAGAGTTTGCAGTAGTTGTCAACATACTCTAAGTTAGAACCGTCCAGAGTAGTGATGCTGGACGGGCAGGCAGGTGCGGGCAGCGATCAGTTGAAGAGCATGCATTTAGTTTTACTACCGTTTAAGAGCAGCTGGAGGCCACGGAAGGAGAGTTGTATGGCATTGAAGCTCATCTGGAGGGTTGTTAACACAGTGTCCAAAGAAGAGCCAGAAGTATACAGAATGGTGTCGTCTGCGTAGAGGTGGATCAGAGACTCAACAGCAGCAAGAGTGACATCATTGATGTAAACAGAGAAGAGAGTCGGCCTGAGAATTTAACCCTGTGGCACCCCTATAGAGACTGCCAGAGGTCCGGATAACAGGCCATCCGATTTGACATACTGAACTCTATTGGAGAAGTGGTTGGTGAACCAAGCGAGGCAATCATTTGAAGCTGTTGAGTCTGCCAATAAGAATGTTGTGATTGACAGAGTCGAAAGCCTTGGCCATGTCGATGAATACGGCTCCACAGTAATGTCTCTTATCGATGGTGGTTATGATATTGTCATGTCTTTACTATCATTAAATTGAAGACTTAATTTTTATCAAAGATTCTCTGTAATTAGTATTACGCGATCAAACTGATTAATTATGTAACTGTAATTAACTAGGAAGTCGGGGCAACAAGGAAAATATTCAGATTACAAAGTTATCATTTCCTAAAATAACTTTTCAGATATTTTTATATCTGATCCAATTAGTCTTCTGATTAATGAATTATTTACTTTAACTCACGTTAGTCTCATTCCAAACGTCGTAAATTGTTGTTCATTCCAAACGTCGTAAACCTAGTCTTCACTATGAGTCATCCATACATCAATTGTCTGAAATCATTTGTTTAATACTAACTAAGTAATTCACAGAAATGCATAAACAAAACAACAAAGTAAATATGGTTACATGAAATGATAGAATGCACCCCTAGTGGGCTAAACCGGCATGGCGACTTGTTAGACAAAAGGAGAAGTGGGGGTCGACTAAGAAGTCACTACAGAGTTGATAATTATAACAATTGAAATGCTAATCCTTTACACATGAACGATCACTCATTCGGGAACAATTGAAATCAATATATTTATTTAAACTCAGTGTGTCGTCTTGATCGCCGGTGAAAAGTTTGTTTCTTTTGTAGAATTGTCCGTCTCTCTCTCTCTGTCGTGGTTATGGTGGATAGTTCAGAGTGACATTCATTCATGTTTTTGTACAATGGATGTTTCGGCAGTTGTCGTTCTTCGCGTTCAATGATAGCGAATTCCTAGCTGCAGACTAGTAATTAATATCAAAGACTTGTTCTTATTCTGTAGGTATCGATAGTCTAAGTGTTTAACCACGTGGTATGGTTAAAAGATTCAGCAATGGTTTGTAACCTTTGTTCTCCCGTGATTGAGAGAAACATGGTCCACTGAGAATTTCTCAAAGTTGGGTTTTATTCGGAATTGCAGAAAAGGGGCTGTCCCAGAATGCCTGACCCTAACTGGGCTCATGGGCGGTCCTCTGATTTAGTTCAACTCAAAAGGGAATTGGAGTTTTTTCATTAAAGAGTCCAAAATCACATTACACAATTTTGCAAGCAGTATCATACTAACTCATTCATCTTATACAACAATTAGATGTAAACCTCATATATGAGGCTATTATATAAACAGCGTTATGGTAATGTGGCCGCACCGTCTCCCATGAGCTTCCCCAAGTTGTAAAAAACGGACCAATTCGTAGCTGGATTCTACGTTGTTCGGACCTCAAGTTCTGTGAGGTGGAAAAAATTCCTTTGTTCTCTATGAAACTTCACTCTATCTCTATACTGTGTGGCCATGAGGAGATCCTCAGGAATTTACGATCTCTCTCTGACCACAGCAGCCTAGTTGAAGTAGAAAAGGGGGAGGCAGGGAGAGGGGGATGGGGCTTGCTGTACCCAAAGAGGGCAACGTCATGACACTATCATTTAGGACTTTGAGGGTGGCTGAGGTGCACCCATGACCAGCTCTGAAACCAGATTGCATAGTGCAGAAGGTACGGTGAGATTCGAAATGGTCGGTAATCTGTTTGTTAACTTGGCTTTCAAAGACCTTAGAAAGGCAGGGTAGAATAGATATAGGTCTGTAGCAGTTTGAGTCTAGAGTGTCTCCCCCTTTGAAGAGGGGGATGACCGCAGCAGCTTTCCAATCTATGGGAATCTTAGACGATACGAAAGAGAGGTTAAACAGGCTAGTGATAGGGGTTGCAACGATTTCGGCAGATACTTTTAGAAAGAGAGGGTCCAGATTGTCTAGCCCGGCTGATTTGTAGGGGTCCAGATTTTTCAGCTCTTTCAGAACATCAGCTATCTGGATTTGGGTGAAGGAGAAGTGGGGGAGGTTTGGGTGAGTTCCTGTGGGGAGTGCAGGGCTGTTGACCGGGGTAGGGATAGCCAGGTGAAAAGCACGGCCAGCCATAGAAAAATGCTTATTGAAATTCTCAATTATTGTGGATTTATCGGTAGTGACAGTGTTTCCTAGCCTCAGAGCAGTGGGCAGCTGGGAGGAGGTGCTCTTATTCTCCATGGACTTTACAGTGTCCCGGAACTTTTTTTAGTTTGTACTGCAGGATGCAAATTTCTGTTTGAAAAAGCTAGCCTTAGCTTTCCTAACTTCCCTGAAAAGCTGAATATCACGGGGGCTATTCGATGCTAATGCAGAACGCCACAGGAAGTGTTTGTGCTTGTCAAGGGCAGTCAGGTCTGGAGAGAACCAAGTGCTATATCTGTTCCTGGTTCTACATTTTTTGAATGGAGCATGCTTATTTAAGATGGAGAGGAAGGCACTTTTAAAGAATAACCAGGTATCCTCTACTGACGGGATGAGGTCAATGTCATTCCAGGATACCCCGGCCAGGTCGATTAGAAAGGCCTGTTTGCTGAATTGTTTTAGGGAGCATTTGACAATGATGAGGGGTGGTGGTTTGACAGCAGACCCATTACGGATGCAGGCAATGGGCCAGTGATCGCTGAGATCTTGGTTGAAAACAACAGAGGTGTATTTGGAGGGCGAGTTAGTTAGGATTATATCTATGAGGGTGCCTGTGTTTACGGATTTGGGTTTGTACCTGGTAGGTTCATAGATCATTTGTGTGAGATTGAGGGCATCAAGTTTAGATTGTAGTTTGGCTGGGGTGTTAACTGGCATGTCCCAGTTTAGGTCACCTAGCAGCACGAGCTCAGAAGATAGACGGGGGGCAATCAGTTCACATATGGTGTCCAGGGCACAGCTGGGGGCAGAGGGAGGTCTATAGCAAGCGGCAACAGTGAGAGACTTGTTTCTGGAAAGGTGATTTTTTAGAAGTAGAAGCTCGAATTGTTTTGGTACAGACCTGGATAGTAAGATAGAACTCTGCAGGCTATCTCTGCAGTAGATTGCAACACCGCCCCCTTTGGAAGTTCTATCTTGGTGGAAAATGTTATAGTTAGGGATGGACATTTCAGGGTTTTTGGTGGTTTTCCTAAGCCAGGATTCAGACATGGCTAAGACATCCGGGTTGGCAGAGTGTGCTAAAGCAGTGAATAAAACAAACTTAGGGAGGAGGCTTCTAATGTTAACATGCATGAAACCAAGGGTTTTACGGTTACAGAAGTCAACAAATGAGAGGGCCTGGGGAGTGGGAGTGGAGCTAGGCACTGCAGGTCCTGGATTAACCTCTACATCACCAGAGGAACAGAGAGGAAGTAGGATAAGGGTACGGCTAAAGGCTGTAACAACTGGTCGTCTAGTGCGTTCAGAACAGAGAGTAAAAGGAGCAGGTTTCTTGGCACGATAGCATAGATTCAAGGCATAATGTACAGACAAAGGTATGGTAGGAAGAGAGTACATTGGAGGTAAACCTAGGCATTGAGTAATGTAGAGAGAGTTATAGTCTCTAGAGACATTTGAACCAGGTGATGTTATCGCATATGTGGGAGGTGGACCAACATGGCATATTAAGGTATATTGAGCAGGGCTAGAGGCTCTACAGTGAAATAAGACAGTAATCACTAACCAGGACAGTAATGGACAAGGCATATTGATATTAGGGAGAGGCAGCGTAGCCTAGTGGTTAGAGCGTTGGACTAGTAACCGGAAGGTTTGCGAGTTCAAACCCCCGAGCTGACAAGGTACACAATCTGTCGTCCTGAACAGGCAGTTAACCCTTTGTTCCCAGGCCGTCATTGAAAATAAGAATGTGTTCTTAACTGACTTGCCTGGTTAAATAAAGGTTAAAAAAATATTTAAAATAAATAAATAAATAAAACAATATATGGGCACGATTTGACCATTTTTAATGGTTCTATCCAAAATACAACCATTCAGTTCCAGTATGTTTCAGACAGGTTATAAGATCAAATATACATACACTATTCAAATCATTTCAATCACATTCAATTATTGTTTCGTGCATACAAGAATCTATGAACACATTGAGAAATACAAGTATAGTGGTTGCAGAGAGAGAGGGAGATCCATAGATCCAATCAAAAGTGCATCAGAAATAGTATCTCCAATGATGAAGTCATTCATGCTAATCATAGTATCCTACAGTAAATTTGGAAAACAATATCAGTTCAAGTATTGTATATATAAAAATGTTCTATATTTTAAATATTCTTATCATATTGTTGATGGTCATGAATGAGGATTTACAATTCTGGTCTTTCCTAAAAATTTCCCTGGTTTTCACAAATCCTGGTTGGAGGTTTCTGGATCTCCTGTTAATTCCCTTCTGATTCCAGGGATCTTCCACCCAGGATTCCTGGAAAACCGACAAAATGGAATTTTGCAACCCTAGTCACCAGTAAATTGAAGGACTCAAATGTTCTTGCGCTCGAGGACCTTCATCAGCGGGATCCAGTTGGAGCCCTTGGTTTTGCCCCAGTTTGACCTCTGCCTGTAACCTTTGAACTCTGTGGGCCCGTCATATTCGTCCGCCTCCGAGGTGATCTCCATCTTCTTGATCATCAGCTTCATCAGGTCGTGCTGCTTCTCCAGCACACTGGATATCTCCTTCAGTCTGTATGGGATTATATACATATATACACAGGATATCTCCTTCAGTCTGTATGGGATTATATAGATATATATATACACAGGATATCTCCTTCAGTCTGTTTTGGATTATATAGATATATATACACAGGATATCTCCTTCAGTCTGTATGGGATTATATAGATATATATATACACAGGATATCTCCTTCAGTCTGTATGGGATTATATATATATATATACACAGGATATCTCCTTCAGTCTGGAACATATAGAAACATGTTTGGTTTTATCAGTCTGACTGGCTTCTCAAGGTTTCCGCTTAGTTACAGTAGGAAGGCTCTCCTTGTTGCTCTGCTTAGTTACAGTAGGGAGGCTTTCCCTGTTGCTCTGCTTAGTTACAGTAGGGAGGCTTTCCCTGTTGCTCTGCTTAGTTACAGTAGGGAGGCTCTCCTTGTTCCTCTGCTTAGTTACAGTAGGGAGGCTTTCCCTGTTGCTCTGCTTAGTTACAGTAGGGAGGCTTTCCTTGTTGCTCTGCTTAGTTACAGTAGGGAGGCTTTCCTTGTTGCTCTGCTTAGTTACAGTAGGGAGGCTTTCCTTGTTGCTCTGCTTAGATACAGTAGGGAGGCTTTCCCTGTTGCTCTGCTTAGTTACAGTAGGGAGGCTTTCCTTATTGCTCTGTTTAGTTACAGTAGGGAGGCTTTCCTTGTTGCTCTGCTTAGTTACAGTAGGGAGGCTTTCCTTGTTGCTCTGCTTAGTTACAGTAGGGAGGCTTTCCTTGTTGCTCTGCTTAGTTACAGTAGGGAGGCTCTCCTTGTTGCTCTGTTTAGTTACAGTAGGGAGGCTCTCCTTGTTGCTCTGCTTAGGTACTGTCGCGGTTTTCATATGGTGAAGGAGAGTCGGACCAAACTGCAGCGTGTCGATTCCGATTCATGTTTATTTAAACAACGTAAACACGAATAAACACAAGCTCTACAAAACAATAAACGTAGTGAAAACCGAAACAGCCATAACTGGTGCAAACTGACACAGACTAAGGACATCAAGACACTCAGGACAATCACCCACAATACAACCAAAGAATATGGCTGCCTAAATATGGCTCCCAATCAGAGACAACGATAAGCACCTGCCTCTGATTGAGAACCACTTCAGACAGCCATAGACTCTCCTAGAACACCCCACTAAGCTACAATCCCACTAAACTACATACCACATACAAAAACCCATGTCACACCCTGGCCTGACCAAATACATAAAGAAAAACACAAAATACTTCGACCAGGGCGTGACAGTTACAGTAGGGAGGCTCTCCCTGTTGATCTGCTTAGTTACAGTAGGGAGGCTTTCCCTGTTGCTCTGCTTAGTTACAGTAGGGAGGCTTTCCCTGTTGCTCTGCTTAGTTACAGTAGGGAGGCTTTCCCTGTTGCTCTGCTTAGTTACAGTAGGGAGGCTTTCCCTGTTGCTCTGCTTAGATACAGTTGGGAGGCTTTCCCTGTTGCTCTGTTTAGTTACAGTAGGGAGGCTTTCCCTGTTGCTCTGCTTAGTTACAGTAGGGAGGCTTTCCTTGTTGCTCTGCTTAGTTACAGTAGGGAGGCTTTCCCTGTTGCTCTGCTTAGTTACAGTAGGGAGGCTTTCCCTGTTGCTCTGCTTAGTTACAGTAGGGAGGCTTTCCTTGTTGCCCTGCTTACTCTTAGTGTTAAGAGCATATATGAACTTAGTATGTTACTGTTGAGCACTTTCTTACAATTTGAGTTGCTTTTAAAAACGGGCAGAATGTAAAAAGCAACATTTGGTCAAATCTCCCTGTGCTGCATCTCTAGTCTATCTAACAGCACTGGTTTTTACATAAGACCACTAGAGGCAGCTCATGCACCATTTAGAACACTCCAGATCCCTGATTGTCTGTGTGTCTGTGTGTCTGTGTGTGTGTCTGTGTGTGTGTCTGTGTCTGTGTCTGTGTGTGTGTGTGTGTGTGTGTGTGTGTGTGTGTGTGTGTGTGTGTGTGTGTGTGTGTGTGTGTGTGTGTGTGTGTGTGTGTGTGTGTGTGTGTGTGTGTGTGTGTGTGTGTGTGTGTGTGTGTGTGTGTGTGACATACCTGTACTTCTGTCTGCGTAGTTCAGCCTCGACAGAGGTTGAATTTGATGAGTTGGTCATCAGACGAGTCTGCACTTCGTTTGTTTCTCCTTGACTCCAGAAATTAAGTATTGAGGCCTTTTGAAAGAAAGAACAAAGAACCATTGATTTCTCTAAAACCACAGTAAGTCCTATATACACACTATATACAGTATACTGTATATATACTGTTTATATGTGTGTATAATACACTGCTCAAAAAATAAAGGGAACACTAAAATAACACATCCTAGATCTGAATTATTGAAATATTCTTATTAAATACTTTTTTCTTTACATAGTTGAATGTGCTGACAACTTCATCACAAAATTATCAATGGAAATCAAATGTATCAACCCATGGAGGTCTGGATTTGGAGTCACACTCAAAATTAAAGTGGAAAAACACACTACAGGCTGATCCAACTTAGATGTAATGTCCTTAAAACAAGTCAAAATGAGGCTCAGTAGTGTGTGTGGCCTCCACCTGCCTGTATGACCTCCCTGGGCATGCTCCTGATGAGGTGGCGGATGGTCTCCTGAGGGATCTCCTCCCAGACCTGGACTAAATCATCCACCAACTCCTGGACAGTCTGTGGTGCAACGTGGCGTTGGTGAATGGAGTGAGACATGATGTCCCAGATGTGCTCAATTGGATTCAGGTCTGGGGAATGGGCGGGCCAGTCCATAGCATCAATGCCTTCCTCTTGCAGGAACTGCTGACACACTCCAGCCACATGAGGTCTTGCATTGTCTTGCATTAGAAGGAACCCAGGGCCAACTGCACCAGCATATGGTCTCACAAGGGGTCTGAGGATCTCATCCCGGTACCTAATGGCAGTCAGGCTACCTCTGGCAAGCACGTGGAGGGCTGTGCGGCCCCCCAAAGAAATGCCACCCCACACCATGACTGACCCACCGCCAAACCGGTCATGCTGGAGGATGTTGCAGGCAGCAGGACGTTCTCCACGGCGTCTCCAGACTCTGTCACGTCTGTCACATGCGCTCAGTGTGAACCTGCTTTCATCTGTGAAGAGCACAGGGCGCCAGTGGCGAATTTGCCAATCTTGATGTTCTCTGGGAAATGCCAAACATCCTGCACGGTGTTGGAGTGTAAGCACAACCCCCATCTGTGGACGTCGGGCCCTCATACCACCCTCATGGAGTCTGTTTATGACCATTTGAACAGACACATGCACATTTGTGGCCTGCTGGAGGTCATTTTGCAGGGCTCTGGCAGTGCTCATCCTGCTCCTCCTTGCACAAAGGCGGAGGTAGCGGACCTGCTGCTGGGTTGTTGCCCTCCTACGGCCTCCTCCACGTCTCCTGATGTACTGGCCTGTCTCCTGGTAGCGCCTCCATGCTCTGGACACTACACTGACAGACACAGGAAACCTTCTTGCCACAGCTCGCATTGATGTGTCATCCTGGATGAGCTGCACTACCTGAGCCACTTGTGTGGGTTTTAGACTCCGTCTCATGCTACCACTAGAGTGAAAGCAACCTCTTTCTCTACATTGATTTAGACACCAATGGAGATTAATCTACATATCATTCACATATAGTGGGATGGTGGAGGGTGACATTAATCTACACATCATTCACCTGTAGTGGGATGATAGAAGGTGAAGACTGTTTCATTTTCCCCAGTAGGATGATAGAAGGTGAAGACTGTTTCAGTTTCCCCAGTAGGATGATAGAAGGTGAAGACTGTTTTAGTTTCCCCAGTAGGATGATAGAAGGTGAAGACTGTTTCATTTCCCCCAGTAGGATGATAGAAGGTGAAGACTGTTTCATTTCCCCCAGTAGGATGATAGAAGGTGAAGACTGTTTCATTTTCCCCAGTAGGATGATAGAAGGTGAAGACTGTTTCATTTTCCCCAGTAGGATGATAGAAGGTGAAGACTGTCTCATTTTCCCAAATAGGATGGTAGAAGGTGAAGACTGTTTCATTTCCCCCAGTAGGATGGTAGGTGACCGATGTTTTCGCAAATGTTTTCTTTCGTACGAGTGTAAAAATGCATTGAAAACACAGGGAGCACTGATTTATCCACCTCAAATGGTGATCAAGCTTGTTTTGTGTCTCTCTTACCACCACCAGGTAGAGGGTTGCAAAATTACGGTAACTTGACCTAAATTCTGGTTGAAAGATTCTGGATCTCCTGCTTATTCCTGATTTATGGAATTTCTTAATCGGTATTTTTGGAAAACCTGGGAATTATAAATATATTACCGACAGGAGCCATACCCACCTTGGAGCACTTGCGGTTGGGGTAGATGGTGAAGAATGACTGGTCTACTCTCTTCAACAACCAGTACGGCATCTTTTCCTCCAGATTGGTGTGGAGCTCGATCTGACATGGAAATAAATCAATGCCTTCAGTCAACAAAATCAGCAAGTATGGCATTTTGTTATATTGAAGACTTTAAGAAAGGTTTTGGGAATAGTTGTAGGTCTATGATTGGGTACAGTATGATGAGGAAGGGATATTGAACCCAATCAGAACAACCTTACAATACACTTCAGTGACGAATGTCTAAAGGAATTTTCTAAATTGAGGACTTTGAGGAACGATGCAACACAACGAACAAGAATCCATTAGATGTTGTGTATGGTGTCTGTAATGTTATCTTCACAAAAGGATGAGTGTCAGCTACACACCTGCATGGCTATTCTCTTCAGACCTGCGGTTCTCTTTACCTCAGCGATGTCTCCGACTGCCAAACCGATCTACAACACGTAGGTTAGCATTTTTAGTCATGAATGTTGTTCTGGAGGCAACTCTGCAGAATGGTCACTTAGCTGGCACGGCCACAAAGTCATACAAACCTTAACTTTAACCACACTGCACACTCTAATGCCTAACCTTAACCTTAAATGATTACCAAAAAGCTATTTTATTAAAATTTCTTTAAATTTTTACATTATAGACAATTTTTACTTTGCAGCTGGCCCACCTAGCCAAAATAGCTCAGTTTTGCCTCCAGGACAAGACACATCACAATAAACCTTCCTACAACACTATCAGGTTCGAAGGTAAGACCCAATTGCAGACTATGTCGAAGTAACAATGTATCATGACAATGCGAGACCCAGATGCAGACACAGGAGGCAGATGGTTGGAGTCGTACAATGTTTAATCATCCAAAGGGAGTAGGCAAGAGACAGGTTAAAGGTCAAAACCAGATCAGAGTCCAGGAGGTACAGAGTGGCAGACAGGCTCGTGGTCAAGGCAGGCAGAATGGTTAGGCAGGCGGGTACAAAGTCCAGAAAGAGGCAAGGGTCGAAACCAGTAGGACTAGAAAAAGGAGAATAGCAAAAAGCAGGAGAACGGGGAAAAACGCTGGTTTACTTGGAAACATACAAGATGAACTGGTACAGAGAGACAGGAAACACAGGGATAAATACACTGGTACAGCGAGACAGGAAACACAGGGATAAATACACTGGTACAGAGAGACAGGAAACACAGGGATAAATTACACTGGCACAGAGAGACAGGAAACACAGGGATAAATACACTGGCACAGAGAGACAGGAAACACAGGGATAAATACACTGGTACAGAGAGACAGGAAACACAGGGATAAATACACTGGTACAGAGAGACAGGAAACACAGGGATAAATTACACTGGCACAGAGAGACAGGAAACACAGGGATAAATACACTGGCACAGAGAGACAGGAAACACAGGGATAAATACACTGGTACAGAGAGACAGGAAACACAGGGATAAATACACTGGTACAGAGAGACAGGAAACACAGGGATAAATACACTGTTACAGAGAGACTGGAAACACAGGGATAAATTACACTGTCACAGAGAGACAGGAAACACAGGGATAAATACCATGGCTGATAATAAGCGACACCTGTAGGGGGTGGAGACAATCACAAGGAGCAGGTGAAACAGATCAGGGCGTGACACAATGTTTATTACAACAACAGGGTCAGGCAAACCACAGGTCAAGGCAGGCAGGGGTCGATAATCCAGAGTAGTGGTGCGAAGGTACAGGACGGCAGGTACGCTCAGGAAAGGCTCAGGAAAGGTAGGCTCGGGAAAGGCTCAGGAAAGGCTCAGGTAAGGTAGGCTCAGGAAAGGCTCAGGAAAGGCTCAGGAAAGGCTCAGGAAAGGTAGGCTCAGGAAAGGCATGAATGGTCAAAACCGGGAAAAACAGGAACGTTAGGTAAGACAGGAGCAGGGGTGAAAACCGCTGGTAGGTTTGAAGAACAAAATGAACTGGAAACAGACAAACAGAGAACACAGGTATAAATACACTGGGGATAATGGGGAAGATGGGCGACACCTGGAAGGGGGGTGGAGACAATCACAAGGACAGGGGAAACAGATCAGGACGTGACATACACACTCAAATAAGAACCATCTTTCCTGTGAAATGTGGGGCTGCATTTCAATAATCTGAAGTAGCTTTCTCGCCTCATCTCCTTCCATTCATCAACACAGATCTAAGGTCCTTACCTTACAAGAAGAGGAAGCAATTTTGGACAGTTGAGATGGACCAGGGGTGTCAAGGTATATTCTATGGAGGGGCCGTGTGTGTGCTGTTTTTTATTATTTTCTTTCAATTTGTGTCTAATTAAAACATAACTAGGTGATGGGAGTTCCAATCATGTACAAGGGAGGAGTGAAAACCCTCAGAGATTCGTCCCTCCAGTGAATGAGTTTGACACGCTTTAGATCATGGAGATGCTTACCATCATGTTCATCAGCAGGATCGGCATGAGGATGACAAACACCACAAACATATAGAAAGTGAGGAAGGGAAATGGAAGTTTGTTGTCTAGGTATATGTCCAGAATGTTGCTTTGGTAATTCAGTTCTCCAACCATCATCACAAAGATCTGGACCCCAGACAGGTCCAGTCGCTCGAACTCTTTCTGAAACAACAAAAGAGAGAAAGAGAAATGGGATGACATGGAACATGGCAGAGGACTTAAAACAGATCTTAGTTCCATCTCAGATATCTTTGTTGATTTTTTTAAATGACAAATTACCTATGTAAGCCTTATGAAGGGTTTATGAAGGTGTCATTAGGCCTTATAGGGCATCTGCACTTCCTGATTTGGCCTTGTTTTTCATCAATAAATAATCAATAATAATAAATGTTAGCAGCCATGACTGAAGGCAAACAGGAGTTGTCTTGGGGGTGTGGTTTGATATGGGGGTTTGATATGGGGGTTTCTTGGGTGTCTTTGCCATTCAATCACAACGAAGAGCAGTAGTAGGTACAGCGAGGTAAACTAAACTAGCTTTTCCATGGAGAGAATGAAGTTTTGAAGTTGAGGACTTCTCCCCTCCTGACTGACCTGCCACCTCAAGATGGTCAGTTCTATGTGTAAGCTAAAGCCTGTATGGACCTTGTGTTTAGCCAAGCTGACAGCAGCTAGCTAGCATAGCTTGGTGATAGCTGCAGCTGGCTATACTATGATAACGCAGCACTCCGGGCCAAGGGCACAACGGCCACTGGCCACAAAAGGCATGGATTTTTTTAGGGGCATTACGGCCACACAAATGGGATGCCGCTGTGAAATTCTGTCAAATTGTGAATGAGAGACTGATGTTGTGTGTGCAGCCCGAGCAAAAAAACTAACCAGAGCTCATGCCTTTCAAGCAACTGTTTTCAAATTATCATCAGAGTCGCATCATGGAGCCTTACATTGTATCAAAAATCAAAACATATAGCCCAACGTTTGTAAAACAACTAAAGTTACATAAATAACTCTCAATTAAGCATATAGGAGTACCTATGTTTTTGTTAACCACTCAACACATAATATAGCCTTATGTGCACACTTCCTCAAATCGTTTGGAGGAAATAACCTTTCTACTTTATAAATGTGGGATCGGTGTCCCTTCCACGGGACAGCTAATGCGATTATCATGAGGTTATAAATAACAAGAACATTTCCCAGGACACAGACATGTCTGATATTTGCATAAAGCTTAAATTATTGTTAATCAAATTGCATTGGCCAATTTACAGTAGCTATTACAGTGAAATAATACCATGCCATTGTTTGAGGAGAGTGCACACTTTTGAACAAGAAAAGTTATTAAGAAACAAATTAGGCACATTTTCAGCAGTCTTAAAACAGCATTTTGAACAGAAATGCAATGGTTCATTGGATCAGTCTGAAACTTTGCACATACACTGCTGCCATCTAGTGGCCAAAATCTAAATTGCAACTCAACTGGGCTGGGAAAATACATTATGGCCTTTCTCTTGCATTTCAAAAATGATGGTACAAAAGAACAGTTGTTTTTTTTCTTTGTATTATCTTTTACCAGATCTATTGTGATATATTGAACAACATTCTTTTCACATGGTCATAAACTTCAAATTGGTTTCTTTCAAATGGTACCAAGAATATGCATATCCTTGCTTCAGGGCCTGAGCTACAGGCAGTTAGATTTGGGTCCTGAGCTACAGGCAGTTAGATTTGGGTCCTGAGCTACAGGCAGTTAGATTTGGGTTTTGTCATTTTAGAAGAAAAGGACCACTATTTTTGATGTGTCTTCTCACCTGATTGAACATGAGGGCATGGAAGACCAAGGACCACTATTTGTGATGTGTCTTCTCACCTGATTGAGCATGAGGGCATGGAAGACCAAGGACCACTGTTTGTGATGTCTCTTCTCACCTGATTGAACATGAGGGCATGGAAGACCAAGGACCACTGTTTGTGATGTCTCTTCTCACCTGATTTGAGCATGACTGTTTGTGATGTGTCTTCTCACCTGATTGGATGGAAGACCAAGGACCACTGTTTGTGATGTCTCTTCTCACCTGATTGAACATGAGGGCATGGAAGACCAAGGACCACTGTTTGTGATGTGTCTTCTCACCTGATTGAACATGAGGGCATGGAAGACCAAGGACCACTGTTTGTGATGTGTCTTCTCACCTGATTGAGCATGAGGGCATGGAAGACCAAGGCAAACGCCAGCATCAGAAAGAAGAAAAGCAGTAGGATTTTCCACAATGTCTTCGCAATCTCGTTAAACATCACCACGTAAATCCCAAAGTGCTCAAACCTGGCAAGAGGAAACACAGGAAGGATTTGAATAACATATGATACTTACAATATTCAAAAAACAAAGTAAAATAGTTTTTTTATTGTCAGTCTACACCAGAGGAATGTCAGCTACATTGTTTAGACAGTTGGTAAAAAACCTTTGCAGATAGAAGAGGAAGCTAATCCAGGATTGAAAGACTGCCATCGCCCCAGCCTGCCAGTACCAAGACCCCTCAACGTTGAAATTCAGGGGGATGACGAAGAGAAGAGAGGAGATGGCCACGGTCCAGTCCTGATAGTTAAAGGGATCCTTGAAGTAAGTCAAACGCTATTGAGAGAAAACAAGAGAATGTCAGGTATACGTCTGAAACTCTACATTTTTAGAATGAGCCTTCAATTGACTTTATTGCAAGACAAACAAAACTTTACCTAAGTTAAGTGAGAATTCAAATAATGGAGCCTATTGAAAATATATTTTTGGGGATGTTGTATTAGCCCAATTGATCACACATGGATGAACTGACAATATATCACTGTTTAACCAGCGGTTTCTTTATAAAAGCCTTATAACTCTTTTTGACGGAAACAAAAAATAGCAACTAGCAAGTTACAGGAAGTACAGTGCCTTGCGAAAGTATTCGGCCCCCTTGAACTTTGCGACCTTTTGCCACATTTCAGGCTTCAAACATAAAGATATAAAACTGTATTTTTTTGTGAAGAATCAACAACAAGTGGGACACAATCATGAAGTGGAACGACATTTATTGGATATTTCAAACTTTTTTAACAAATCAAAAACTGAAAAATTGGGCAGCAGTCACCAGTAACCTGTATCTTTAAAGTTGTAAAGTTCCTATTTTGGCACATTTGTACTGTGATAACACGTTTAAATAAGAGACCCCCCCCCGAACCATCACGAGCGACGCGTCTGTATGTCTGCCTGGAGACGTTACTGAAGGTCTACCTGGTGGTACATCTGCGTCACTTCCTTCCCCATGGAATAAATGTTCATCACCAGCACCATCACCATGCAGCTGGACAGGAAGGAACCTTGCTGTGGGTCAAAGGTTGTCAGATTTAAAGGAGAAGTTTACCCAAAATCAAATAAACTTCCAAGTGATTCCATGTATTGCAACTAGTTCAGTGGAGTTTGTGCCTCCCCCCCTCTCTCCCTGGATTGCAGGACGACGGGTCATGTGACACGTTATTGGAAGCAGACTCCACTCTGCTCTGTTGTCAGTGAATACCTGATTCACAAATCAGCAAACTGTGGACAGATTCATTGTTTTATCGAAAGCGTACGGCCAAATTAGCTATTTTTTTGTTGTAAAAAAGTACCATCGGTTTTGAGTCAGGATATGTGTACAGTACTTTTCCACCTAAAACATTTGCGATTATTTTGCGTAGCTGACTGCCACAACAGTGGAGATGGGTCACAACTGAGCATGTGTGACCTCGTGGGGTAAACTCTGGTCACGATTTTGCCCTTAAATGAAGCTTGATGCCACAGTTTTATTTGGTGGGAGAAGGAGCTGGCTCGAAGGTTGATAGAGTCCGGCCTATCGCCATGTCAAGTTAGTTATGTAAAGCGGAAAAAGAGACAGTAGCAAGAGCAGGCTGGTGTTTGGTCCCTGGTTGTACTTTATACAGGAAATCAAGGGAAGAAGGTCCCAAAAATGTAACCCTTCTCTGGTAAAAGATACATAGAGATGCAAAAAGATGGTTAGTAGCAATTAGAAATAGCAAATACGATGTACAAACCACTGCAGACAACATTACATTGCTGCGTTGTGTTTAGTACGCTCTTCAGCGACGATGCATGTGAACTAACTCTCTGCTGCGGCAGTCAGCTACATTAAATAACAATACAAAATAATCACAAATATTTTAGGTGGAAAATTACAAAACTTGTCTAAAGGCACACCTGCTGTGTTCCCTTTATGGTGCAATACATTCAACCAGAGACCTGTGGGCCCTAATCAGAGACCAGAGATCTGTGGGCCCTAATCAGAGACCAGAGACCTGTGGGCCCTAATCAGAGACCAGAGACCTGTGGGCCCTAATCAGAGACCAGAGACCTATGGGGCCTAAAAAGAGACCAGAGACCTATGGGGCCTGACCAGAGATCTTTGGGGCCTGACCAGAGACCTATGGGGTCTGACCAGAGACCTATGGGGTCTGACCAGAGACCTATGGGGCCTGACCAGAGACCTATGGGGTCTGACCAGAGACCAGAGACCTGTAGGCCCTAATCAGACACCAGAGACCTGTGGGCCCTAATCAGAGACCAGAGACCTGTGGGCCCTAATCAGAGACCAGAGACCTGTGGGGTCTGACCAGAGACCTATGGGGTCTGACCAGAGACATATGGGGTCTGACCAGAGACCTATGGGTCTGACCAGAGTCCTGCAGGCCCTGACCAGAAACCTATGGGTCTAACCAGAGACCTGCGGGCCCTGACCAGAAACCTATGGGTCTAACCAGAGACCTGCGGGCCCTGACCAGAAACCTATGGGTCTGACCAAAGTAGTGCACCATATAGTGAACAGGGTGCCATTTCGAACCCAGACAATGATCTGGTCAACAAGGTCACATGACTGTATCCTCCTCCTTCTGGGGAATAAGAGATGTGTGATGACATCACCCTGATATGCATCCCAAATGTCGCCCTATTCCCTATATAGTGCACTACTTAGAGACAGTTGCAATGTACTGTATGAATCAATTCAATAACCTGCAACTTTGACTATACTTTCTATAGCAGCATTTCCCAAACGTGGTCCTGGGGTACACATTTAGGTTTTGTTGCCCTAGTCTTGATGAGGTGGTTAGGCTATTGGAATCAGACGTGTTGTGCTCGGGAATCAAAATGTGCGACCCTTTGGGTCCCCAGGACCAAGTTTGAGAACCTCGCCTAGAGCAATGTGTTGTTTATATAGCGTAGTACTAGCGAATGCATAATGAAAATCACTTCCCTTCAACTGCTTGACCACTAGACCTATACTAAGGCACGGTATGAGAATCATCTCATTTTTATTCCCCTTCGTAAATTGATACTGGCCAATCCTTGATGGCAAGGTCTCACCCCCCATGCACTCGCTTTCTTTTGTTTGTTAATAACACAATGCATCTGCTCCTTTCATTACAATTTCTCCTAACACACACACACACCATTACAGCCGAGCCCACAGCACCTGGCGTTTAACAGCCATGCAGCCAGTATTAGTGTACAGTACCTCTCTGAAGGAAATGGGCACCATGGTGACAGCTGTGGTGTTGTCAGGGCCGGTGTAGTCCAGGCTGGGTCTCAGGCTCACTATGAGGTGGGTGAGAGGAAGCAGACCCAGCAGGTACACGAACAGGTTCAGAAGGTGGGCAGCGCTCCCGTAGGCCACCCTGGAGTCAGGAAATAGAAGAATCATAAAAGCCTAATGGGCCCTGGTCGAAATCAGTGTACTGTTTAGCAGGGGTTGTAACCGGTTCAGGGAGCAGCACCAAAAACTGGAACAAAATTCAAGGAACAGAAACGGAACCTGGAACAAAAGTAATCCATACTGTTCTGGAACAGAAATGTTATTTTTAAAGGCTTTTGATCCGGTCAACAACATTATTTAATGCTACCGAGTTTGTGCTGCTACCTTGTTGTCTTGATTCCGTGTTGTTGTCATGTTGTGTTTCTACCATGCTGTGTTGTCATGTGTTGCTGCCATGCTGTGTTTTGTCTTAGGTCTCTCTTTGTGTAGTTTTGTGGTGTCTCTCTGGCCGTGATGCATGTTTTGTCCTACATTTTTATTTTTAATCCCAACCTTCGTCCCGTAGGTGGCCTTTTGCCTCTTGGAGGCCGTCATTGTAATTAAGAATTTGTTTTAAATAAAAGTTAAATACAAATAAAGTAAAAAGTTCCAGGCAGTTTTTTCTACTCACACAGAAAATGCAACAAAGCGAAGCCAGTGTCTGCCTGCAAGTTAAACATCTTTGCCAGAGTGTGTGAGCCCCTCCCCCTCTGAAGCATAGACTACTGTAGCCCCTCCCCCCTCTGAAGCGTAGACTACTGTAGCCCCTCGCCCTCTGAAGCATAGGCTACTGTAGCCCCTCCCCCCTCTGAAGCATAGGCTACTGTAGCCCCTCCCCCTCTGAAGCATAGACTACTGTAGCCCCTCCCCCTCTGAAGCATAGGCTACTGTAGCCCATCCCCTCTGAAGCATAGGCTACTGTAGCCCCTCCCCCTCTGAAGCATAGACTACTGTAGCCCCTCCCCCTCTGAAGCGTAGACTACTGTAGCTCCTCCCCCTTCTGAAGTGTAGGCTACTGTAGCCCCTCCCCCTCTGAAGCGTAGACTACTGTAGCCCCTCCCCCTCGGAAGCGTAGACTACTGTAGCCCCTCCCCCTCTGAAGCATAGGCTACTGTAGCCCCTCCCCCTCTGAAGCATAGGCTACTGTAGCCCCTCCCCGCTCTGAAGCGTAGACTACTGTAGCCCCTCCCCCTCTGAAGCATAGGATACTGTAGCCCCTCCCCCTCTGATGCATAGGCTACTGTAGCCCCTCCCCCTCTGAAGCATAGACTACTGTAGCCCCTCCCCCTCTGAAGCGTAGACTACTGTAGCCCCTCCCCCTCTGAAGCATAGGCTACTGTAGCCCCTCCCCCTCAGAAGCGTAGACTACTGTAGCCCCTCTCACCTCGGAAGCGTGGACTACTGTAGCCCCTCCCCCCTCGGAAGCGTGGACTACTGTACTGACATTAGAATTGTGATTCAGAAGATGGGGAGAGATTTTTTATTAGCTAGAGAAGAATGGATTAACATTTTCAATGCTAGTTAAGGATACTATAGGCCTAGTTTATTAACTACAAAAAGGTGAGATGTATTTTTAATTCTGGTGCCGCTCTGCACACACAAGCTTTTTAGCTAGCTAGCTCAAAGGACATTCAAAGTTCCTCCTTACAAGCCACTCTTCCTAGATATAATTCTGTGGACCTAATTCAGATAATGCCTGTCATAACAAGGTGCCCAGCGCTTCAAGCCTCCCCCTCAATCCAATCTCGCACCATAGGCTACAATTGTTTGTCCATCACACATGTTAACAACTAGCTTACCTGCTCGATCCGCAATGATTTGTGAAGTAGTTTAATGGGCTAAATTTTTTAAAAACAAACATGATTTTACAGGACTGATATAAACTTTTTGGGTGGTTCGAACCGGTTCAGAACTTTATGTTGCTGGCCGGAACAGTGGAAAGGAACTTAACAAATTATGGTTCTGTTTAAAATGAAACGATTGTGAAATAATTTCGGTTCCAACCCTTTGCTATACAGAATAGGGTCCTAGGGTAGCCTAGTGGTTAGAGCGTTGGACTAGTAACCTGACAAGGTACAAATCTGTCGTTCTGCTCCTGAACAGGCAGTTAACCCACCGTCATTGAAAATAAGAATTTGTTCTTAACTGACTTGCCTAGTTAAATAAAGGTTTTTAAAAAATTACTCTAAATACTGACCACTTCATCTCCAGGTATTTCTTGCAGACAGGGTGTGAGAGGAGCTCTATGCGGTTGTATTTCACCATGGCCTGAGAGAGAGAATAAAAAGTTGGTGAGTATTTGGATCATTGTATGTAAAAAATAATCTCTCTCTTACTAAAACAGTTAACTCTAGCACACTGGTGATCTTGATGCTTCCAACAGCTAATGGATATTTTGTACACCAACGTTTCTGTCCCAATAGACCTTCACCAGGCTGTTTTACAGAGAGGTGAAACCACGCTCTCGTTAGAACTCTCGCTGCCACAGGAGCTCAGTGTTCTGAACAGTACAGGTTTGCTTTTACACTAAATCTACAATAGAAGCTGAGGTAATATAAAAAATAGTCTAATGTACTCGTAGTGTTCTTACATTCAGGGTGGCCAGAGGCTGGATCTTCAAGCCTTTGTCTACCTTTGCATGCTTCGTCAGTGCTATTGGAGCCTGAAGCCACTGGAAATTGTAGTCGATCTACACAAAAGAAAGAAAACAACATTTTCAAATTGTAAGAAACGTTCACAGACTTGTATTTATTTTTTACCTGAAATCGTACAGTAGGGTTGCAAAATTCCAGAATGTAACCCAAAATTGTTCAGGTTTTCCATGAAATTCTGGGATATTTCTGGAATCTAGAGGGAATACGCAGGGAAATAGGGAATCCTCCAACCAACATTTCTGTAAAACCAGGGAATTTTGCCTCCCTAGTATTAAGTGCATATGGTAGAATATACTCACATGGTAGAATATACTCACATGGTAGAATATACTCACATGGTAGAATAGAATATACTCACATGGTAGAATATACTCACATGGTAGAATATACTCACATGGTAGAATAGAATATACTCACATGGTAGAATATACTCACATGGTAGAATATACTCACATGGTAGAATATACTCACATGGTAGAATAGAATATACTCACATGGTAGAATATACTCACATGGTAGAATATACTCACATGGTAGAATATACTCACATGGTAGAATATACTCACATGGTAGAATAGAATATACTCACATGGTAGAATATACTCACATGGTAGAATATACTCACATGGTAGAATATACTCACATGGTAGAATATACTCACATGGTAGAATATACTCACATGGTAGAATATACTCACATGGTAGAATATATATCACATGGTAGAATATACTCACATGGTAGAATATACTCACATGGTAGAATATACTCACATGGTAGAATATACTCACATGGTAGAATATACTCACATGGTAGAATATACTCACATGGTAGAATATACTCACATGGTAGAATATACTCACATGGTAGAATATACTCACATGGTAGAATATACTCACATGGTAGAATATACTCACATGGTAGAATATACTCACATGGTAGAATATACTCACATGGTAGAATATACTCACATGGTAGAATATACTCACATGGTAGAATATACTCACATGGTAGTCAGGACTTCTGGTATCGTCGTCTGATTCTCTGATGCAGCGATCCAGAAGGTACTTAACAGGTACAGGGAGATGAGGTGAAATCACCTGGTTAACCTCCTGGTTAAACTAATGGCCACTTGGGATTTTCCTCCACGTTTATGTATTTGTAACAGTCAATGCACAAGCATATTATCATTAAACCCTTATTTTATCAACTAAGTTGACTGAAAACTTGAACTTCTAGTTTTCAGCAATCACATGGGTGGTATAATATATTTGTTCTCAGGACACCCATTACATCAAATCAAATGTTACTTTGTAAAATACAGTAGGCTACATGTTACTCTCATTTCTCAATATATTTCTTCCTTCGCCGACTTAAAAAAAAAAGTTGAGGCTCAAACGTACCTTATGATGTCATAAGGTGAATGCACCAATTTGTAAGTCGCTCTGGATAAGAGCGTCTGCTAAATGACTTAAATGTAAATGTAAACGTATCCTCACTAACCCCTATTTTACCAAGAAAGTTGGAGCAAACCTTGCAAGACTCTGGCAGCAAGTCAACCAGGTCCAACACTGGACAACGATGGCCACCATCACGTTTGAACATACTCAGGATGTGAGTACATCTGTAAAACACAAACAACAAACACATACACATGAACATGTCTTTATCTGGAGGGTCTGTGATCCTCTCCTTGTGATTGGACCAGGAGAAACCCATGGCAGAGAATCCCAGTAACTTTCCCAAAACCTGCAGGTTTTCCAGAAACCCCGTTTGGAGGACTATGGATTTCCTTCTTATTCCCAATTAATTCCAGGAAACTTCCAGCTAGGATAAAAAAAAAGAAAAACCTGGGAATTGTGGTTAAATCACCAGAGTTTCGCAACCCTAAGCCCACTGTACTAACCCATTGGTCCCCTAACACTGCCCCCTGGACTAACACATTGGTCCCCTAACACTGCCCCCTGGACTAACACATTGGTCCCCTAACACTGCCCACTGGACTAACCCATTGGTCCCCTAACACTGACCACTGGACTAACCCATTGGTCCCCTAACACTGACCACTGCACTAACCCATTGGTCCCCTAACACTGACCACTGCACTAACCCATTGGTCCCCTAACACTGCCCCCTGGACTAACACATTGGTCCCCTAACACTGCCCCCTGTTCCAACCTCTGTCTTTTTGAAAGAGGGTCGGGCATAAAGTAGAAGAATGTTCGTGGACTGGATCAATAAAGTGTTTGTTTTCTGGACTGACCTGTCACTGTCGATGATGGCGTTAATCACGTCCTTCCTCCCATGTTGCAGTGCTTCGTGGAAGAAGGAGGCGTGGTTCTTGTTGAGGCTGATCTCCGCCCCTCTCTGGAGCAGCAGTCTCACCGCTGCTACGTGACCCTCCCGGGCTGCCAAGTGCAGCGCAGTGCTCTGATCACAACAACAACAACAACAACACGATTTGTGAATTCAAATCATCAACGAACCAATACATCACAGCACGTTTATCCATTCATTCATTAAGAAGTATCTGAAGAATGAAAGCATGAAATGAATAAAGAGGGTGTTTATTGCTGGTAGAATGTCTGGCTAGGCTTCACATCAGGATTGTTTTGTTTTGTGTTTAGTTTTATTTTGTATACTTATTGGCTAAAAACGGAATTATGTTTACAAAATGGATTTGTCCTGAAACATAGAGGAGACACCAGAAACCCCACCTCTTTAAGGAATACCTAGGATAGGATAAGTAATCCTTCTCACCCCCCCCCCTTAAGATTTAGATGCACTATTGTAAAGTGACTGTTCTACTGGATGTCTTAAGGTGAATGCACGAATTTGTAAGTCGCTCTGGATAAGAGCGTCTGCTAAATGACTTAAATGTAAATGTAAATGTTGTCTGAACGAAGCATAGAGGTTGTCTGAACGAAGCATAGAGGTTGTCTGATTGAAACATAAAAGTTGCCCGAACCCCATCCTCATCCAGCTTGTCCAGTAGTTTGATGTTGGTGGCCAGGACGATCTTCATGGTCTGGGTGTACCCCTCTGACGCTGCATGGTGTAAACAGCTCCTCCCTTTGTAATCACTATGGAGGAGACAGACAGACAGACAACACTGAGGAATAGACAGACAGACAGACAGACAGACAGACAGACAGACAGACAGACAGACAGACAGACAGACAGACAGACAGACAGACAGACAGACAGACAGACAGACAGACAGACAGACAGACAGACAGACAGACAGACAGACAGACAGACAGACAGACAACACTGAGGAATAGACAGACAGACAGACAGACAGACAGACAGACAGACAGACAGACAGACAGACAGACAGACAGACAGACAGACAGACAGACAGACAGACAGACAGACAGACAGACAGACAGACAGACAGACAGACAGACAGACAGACAGACAGACAGACAGACAGACAGACAGACAACACTGAGGAATAGACAGACAGACAGACAGACAGACAGACAGACAGACAGACAGACAGACAGACAGACAGACAGACAGACAGACAGACAGACAGACAGACAGACAGACAGACAGACAGACAGACAGACAGACAGACAGACAGACAGACAGACAGACAGACAGCACTAGGGACAAATACAGCAGGACTTTGTAACAATATCACACTATGACATCCTGCCATGTAGAGTTGCCACTGCAGAAATATAATGAATGGAATGGGCTTGGATCCTCTGATCCTGGCAATTTGACTGGTAAACTCATGGGACCACTCCCAATGGCTGCCTGGTATTGTGATGCAGTCATTTCCATTGTAATGTAGATCAAATTATGTTCAAATTATGTTAATTAACTGACTGTGGTTCATGCAATGGAATGTATTTTTTGTTATGTGAGTTGATTCAACAAGTCACCGATTGATGGGTACACTTCCTGCTTTACCTTCATGCTTTGCTTCTCTGTGCAAGAATGGGTAACTGCATCGAGTGTGTCTGGAAGTGGGCGTGTCAACAGAAGTTTGCGTATGGAAAGCGGATCAGCTAATTGGACTGATTTGTTGCCGTTTTGCGAGGTTGATTGGGCTGCACAATGAGTCGATTGTTGACAACTGTAGACATTTAGCTAAGCCTATCCCTTTCTCTAACTTTAACCTCATTATCCTGACCTTCTACGTTAATTATTCTAACATGAATTATCCTAACCTTCTACATTAAATATCCTGACCTTCTACGGTAATTATTCTAACATGAATTATCCTAACCTTCTACGTTAACTATCCTGACCTTCTATGTTAATTATTCTAACATGAATTATCCTAACCTTCTACATTAAATATCCTGACCTTCTACGGTAATTATTCTAACATGAATTATCCTAACCTTCTACGTGAACTATTCTGACCTTCTACATTAACTATCCTGACCTTCTACGTTAACTATCCTGACCTTCTACGTTAACTATCCTGGCCTTCTACGTTAACTATCCTGACCTTCTACATTAAATATCCTGACCTTCTACATTAACTATCCTGACCTTCTACGTTAACTATCCTGTCCTTCTACGTTAACTATCCTGACCTTCTATATTAAATATCCTGACTTTCTACTGTAATTATTCTAACATTAATTATCATAACCTTCAACATTAAATATCCTAACCTTCTACATTAAATATCCTGACCTTCTACGGTAATTATTCTAACATTACTTATCCTAACCTTCTACGTTAACTATCCTGACCTTCTACGTTAACTATCCCGACCTTCTACGTTAACTATCCTGACCTTCTACATTAAATATCCTGACCTTCTCCATTAACTATACTGACCTTCTACGTTAACTATCCTGTCCTTCTACGTTAACTATCCTGACCTTCTACATTAAATATCACGACCTTCTACATTAACTATCCTGACCTTCTATGTTAACTATCCTGACCTTCTACATTAAATATCCTGACCTTCTACATTAACTATCCTGACCTTCTACGTTAACTATCCTGACCTTCTATGTTAACTATCCTTTGACCTTCTACGTTAACTATCCTAACCTTATACGTTAACTATCCTGACCTTCTACGTTAACTATCCTGACCTTCTACATTAATTATTCTAACCTTCTACATTAAATATCCTGACCTTCTAAATGAATTATCCTGACCTTCTACGTTAATTATTCTAACCTTCTACGTTAACTATCCTGACCTTCTACATTAATTATCCCGACCTTCTACTTTAACTATCCTGACCTTCTACGTTAACTATCCTGACCTTCCACGTTAATTATTCTAACATTAATTATCCTAACCTTCTACATTAAATATCCTGACCTTCTACGTTAACTATCCTGACCTTCTACATTAAATATCCTGACCTTCTCCATTAACTATCCTGACCTTCTACGTTAACTATCATGTCCTTCTACGTTAACTATCCTGACCTTCTACATTAAATATCATGACCTTCTACATTAACTATCCTGAGCTTCTATGTTAACTATCCTGACCTTCTACATTAAATATCCTGACCTTCTACATTAACTATCCTGACCTTCTACGTTAACTATCCTGACCTTCTACGTTAACTATCCTTTGACCTTCTACGTTAACTATCCTAACCTTCTACGTTAACTATCCTGACCTTCTACATTAATTATCCTGACCTTCTACGTTAATTATTCTAACCTTCTACGTTAACTATCCTGACCTTCTACATTAATTATCCCGACCTTCTACGTTAACTATCCTGACCTTCTACATTAATTATCCCGACCTTCTACGTTAACTATCCTGACCTTCTACGTTAACTATCCTGACCTTCCACGTTAATTATTCTAACATTAATTATCCTAACCTTCTACATTAAATATCCTGACCTTCTACGGTAATTATTCTAACATTAACTATCCTAACCTTCTACATTATATATCCTGACCTTCTACATTAAATATCCCGACCTTCTATGTTAACTATCCTAACCTTCTACGTTACCTATCCTGACCTTCTACATTAACTATCCTGACCTTCTACATGAATTATCCTAACCTTCTACGTTAACTATCCTGACCTTCTACATTAATTATCCTAACCTTCTACGTTAACTATCCTGACCTTCTACATTAATTATCCTAACCTTCTACGTTAACTATCCTGACCTTCTACATTAATTATTCTAACATTAATTATTCTAACCTTCTACATTAACAATCCTGACCTTCTACGTTAACTCTCCTGACCTTCTACGTTAATTATTCTAACATTAATTATCCTAACCTTCTACATTAAATATCCTAACATTCTTAGTTAATTTTCCTAAATGTCACGTTCTGACCTTTATTCCTTTGTTTTGTCCTTATTTAGTATGGTCAGGGCGTGAGTTGGGGTGGGCAGTCTATGTTAGTTTTTCTAAATTTTCTATTTCTGTGTTTGGCCTGATATGGTTCTCAGTCAGAGGCAGCTGTCTATCATTGTCCCTGATTGAGAACCGTAGCCTGTTTTGCTTTGTATTTTGTGGGTGGATATTTTCAGTCTTTGTGCCTCTGCACCAGATAGAACTGTTTCTGTTGTCACTTTGTTTTGTTGTGTTTTTGAAGTGTTCAGTTTCTTATTAAATAAGATGAACACTAACCACGCTGTGCTTTGGTCCTCTCCTTCTTCCACCCAAGACAGCCGTTACACTAACCTGCTACGTTAATTATCCTAACCTTCTATGTTAGTTCTCTTAACCTGCTATTAAGCTGACCTGTGGTGTACCTGACTATGGCCGGTCTAACCAAGAATGGAGCACTGATGTTCCACCCATTACTGATGTTCCACCCATTACTGTTGATCCACCCATTACTGATGTTCCACCCATTACTGTTGATCCACCCATTACTGTTGTCCCACCCACTGTTGTCCCACCCACTGTTGTCCCACCCACTGTTGTCCCACCCACTGTTGTTCCACCCACTGTTGATCCACCCACTGTTGATCCACCCACTGTTGATCCACCCATTACTGATGTTCCACCCATTACTGATGTTCCACCCACTGTTGTTCCACCCACTGTTGTTCCACCCACTGTTGTTCCACCCACTGTTGTTCCACCCATTACTGATGTTCCACCCATTACTGATGTTCCACACACTGTTGTTCCACCCACTGTTGTTCCACCCACTGTTGATCCACCCACTGTTGATACACCCACTGTTGATCCACCCATTACTGTTGTTCCACCCACTGTTGTTCCACCCACTGTTGTTCCACCCACTGTTGATCCACCCACTGTTGATCCACCCACTGTTGATCCACCCATTACTGTTGTTCCACCCACTGTTGTTCCACCCACTGTTGATCCACCCACTGTTGATCCACCCATTACTGTTGTTCCACCCACTGTTGTTCCACCCACTGTTGTTCCACCCACTGTTGTTCCACCCATTACTGTTGATCCACCCATTACTGTTGATCCACCCATTACTGTTGATCCACCCATTACTGTTGATCCACCCATTACTGTTGTTCCACCCATTGTTGTTCCACCCATTGTTGTTCCACCCATTGTTGTTCCACCCATTGTTGTTCCACCCATTACTGTTGTTCCACCGATTGTTGTTCCACCCATTGTTGTTCCACCCATTACTGTTGATCCACCCACTTCTCTTGCAACGCCCCCTCTCAGACACGCTCCAAGTGTGCAGTCAGCCATGCTTGGAGTCATTGGTAAGTGCAAGGTCTACCAGTCTACCCATTATGCCATCATTGACACGAATGGGGGACACATTAGTTCTACTCCTTCTATTTCTATGGGGTGCTAACTTTCCCAAAATTCACAGGTTTCCAAAAAATCCTGGTTGAAGAATTCCCAGATTTCCTGCTTATTCCTGCTTCTGGTGATATTCCAGCTGGGATTTCTGGTATAGCAGGAACTTTTGGGACATTTTACAGAAATGTTGTTGACCCTAATCCTAACATTGAAGTGAGGATCTGTTGCACAAACCATTAGAGGCATAATCAGTGCCAAAAAAACAGAGCAACTGTCTTCATAACTATGAACAGTAGACCTAGTAATGTACAGATGATGCGTTAATACCAGTGAAACAGGGCTCCTTTACGAAGCAGCAGCTCCACCACCTTGGTGTGTCCCCCTCCAGAGGCCAGGTGTAGGGGGGTCAGGCCTCTCTCGTCCCCCTCGTTCAGCAGACGGGAGTCTGTGATGGTCTCCAGTAGACGCTGGCAGGTGTTGACACGACCATACCTGATGAGAGTGTGTAGGGTTAAATGTAATACCTGTAATACCTGTAATACCTGTAATACCTGTAATACCTGTAATACCTGGTGTTAATACCACAGATGTAGGATCTTCATTTGAGACAGTTTGCTCAAGCAAGAAAATAATCCTGCAGCATCAGGAAATGTGAATTATTATGTGGATTATTCACCGAGTAGACAAAGAATTAGGAACAGCTGCTCATTCCATGTCATGGACTGAGCAGGTGAATCCAGGTGAAAGCTACGATCCATTTTTGATGTCTCTTGTTAAATCCACTACAATCAGTGTAAATTGAAGGGGAGAAGACAGGTGAAATATATTTTTTTAGGCTTAGAGACAATTGAGACATGCATTGTGTATGTGTGCCATTCAGAGAGTGAATGGGCAAGACAAAATATTTAAGTGTGTCACGCCCTGGCCATAGAGAGGCTTTTATTCTCTATTTTGGTTAGGCCAGGGTGTGACTAGGGTGGGCATTCTAGTTTCTTTATTTCTATGTTTTCTATTTCTTTGTTTGGCCGGGTGTGGTTCTCAATCAGAGGCAGCTGTCTATCGTTGTCTCTGATTGAGAATCATACTTAGGCAGCCTTTTAAACCACCTGGGTTTGTGGGTTAGTTGTTTTCTGTTAGTCGAGGTTTGTTGCGTGCTGGGGTCACTGACTGTTTGTGCCCAGTTTTGGGTTGGACACTTTTGATTATCGCCTGTTGTTTAGGATGTCGCAAATAAAGTCCGATTTCCCCCATTATCCTCTGCTCTCTGCGCTTGACTCCGGTATGACCAACCGGGTATGCTAGTAGGTGCAACACTGCTGGGTTTTTCACTCAACAGTTTCCTGTGTGTATTAAGAATGGTGCTCCACCCAAAGGACATCCAGCCAACTTTTTTTATTTTTTTATTTTTTTAACTTTATTTAACTAGGCAATTCAGTTAACAAATTCTTATTTTCAATGATGGCCTAGGAACAGTGGGTTAACTGCCTGTTCAGGGGCAGAACGACAGATTTGTACCTTGTCAACTGTGAGAAGCATTGGAGTCAACATGGGCCAGCATCCTTGTGGAATGCTTTTGACACCTTGTAGATTCCATGCCCTGATGAATTGAGGCTGTTCTGGGGGCAAAAGGGCGTGCAACTCAATATTAGGGAGGTGTAATTAATGGTCATTTATATAGGTGTTGATATATTTTTTTATAAGGAAAAATCAAGTCTGAAATTTTGATGTGGAAATTACAAACTTCAGATGCCTTTTTTAACTGCAAATACACTTCAAGTTTTACATTTCCTGCAGAGTGATCATAGTAAGATCTTACATCTGTATATGACCATACCTGTTGGAGTAGAGAGAGGAGGAAGAGGAAGGGAGTAACAGGAGGAGGAAGAGAAGAAGCTGAAGGAGGGGAAGAGGTAAAGGAGGAAGAGGAATGGATGGAGGAAGATGAGAAGAACAAGGATGAGAAGGGAGAGGGATGAAAGGCCTTCTGTACCAACATGTTTGTTACTATACCTACAATACCAGGTAAATATACCTGTTATACCTGTTAACATAGCTACTACACCAACTTCAAAAACAGGTACAATATGTTACTATACCTACAATGCCAGATAAATATACCTGTTATACCTGTTAATATAGCTACAGCACCAACTTCAACAACAGGTATGTTACTATACCTACAATGTCACCTATAGGAAACGGTTAGATTGGAGGATGAAGACCATTTGACCCTGTGGTCTATCGTTCTGTATAAGTGATGCTCTTTAGGGCTTGAGGCTAAGGTATCACGGAATGGCACATGTTGCACTTACCAAACACACAATACATCATCAAACAATGACTATTGGCTAATGTCCCCTCATTTCACCCTATCAGGAACCACCCATTACATAACAATGACTATTGGCTAATGTCCCCCCATTTCACCCTATCAGGAACCACCCATTACATAACAATGACTATTGGCTAATGACCCCTCATTTCACCCTATCAGGAACCACTCATTACATAACAATGACTATTGGCTAATGTCCCCTCATTTCACCCTATCAGGAACCACCCATTACATAACAATGACTATTGGCTAATGTCATAACAATGACTATTGGCTAATGTCCCCTCATTTCACCCTATCAGGAACCACCCATTACATAACAATGACTATTGGCTAATGTCATAACAATGACTATTGGCTAATGTCCCCTCATTTCACCCTATCAGGAACATACAAAGCTACAAAGCTCTATGGTTATCCGTGATCCATAGTGGCCTGCTCTCCTTGTACCCTTCACCTATGCTGATCTGGAAACACAGAATAGATTAGAGCGATAGAGTGGAAGCCTGTAGTGGGATTTACGATCTCTTCTTCTTTTAGATCAATTTGATAGGAGATTAGGCAAATATTAGCCACTAAAGACAATCTGAAATGATAGATTTGGATAGTGTACCAAAAGTTTAATAGACTCCCTGCGCAGACATTTCTTTGTAAATAACAGTGGCTATTAAAGGCATGTTTGGCTGAAACCAGTTGCTGTGGAGAAGCAGATAAGCGCATCAGCTAAATATTGATTAGCCTAGCATGTTACCTTATTAAAAACACCACTGATTGGGCAGTGAAGATTAGCCTAGCATGTTACCCTATTAAAAACACCACTGATTGGGCAGTGAAGATTAGCCTAGCATGTTACCCTATTAAAAACACCACTGATTGGGCAGTGAAGATTAGCCTAGCATGTTACCCTATTAAAAACACCACTGATTGGGCAGTGAAGATTAGCCTAGCATGTTACCCTATTAAAAACACCACTGACTGGGCAGTGAAGATTAGCCTAGCATGTTACCCTATTAATAACACCACTGACTGGGCAGTGAAGATTAGCCTAGCATGTTACCCTATGAAAAACACCACTGATTGGGCAGTGAAGATTAGCCTAGCATGTTACCCTATTAAAAACACCACTGATTGGGCAGTGAAGATTAGCCTAGCATGTTACCCTATTAAAAACACCACTGACTGGGCAGTGAAGATTAGCCTAGCATGTTACCCTATTAAAAACACCACTGACTGGGCAGTGAAGATTAGCCTAGCATGTTACCCTATTAAAAGCACCACTGATTGGGCAGTGAAGATTAGCCTAGCATGTTACCCTATTAATAACACCACTCACTGGGCAGCGAAGTGCAGGGCAGACTTCTTGTCCTTGGACTTGCGGTCCAGAGAGACCTGTAGAACCAGGATGTTCTTGACAGATTCGTGGATGCCCAGTCTGCAGGCGTAGTGGAGAGGAGTACAGCCCTCGTTGTCCTCGTTACTCAACAGATCCTTCACACTGCTGTGCTGTTAAAGGAGGCAGGACACACACACACACACACACACACACACACACACACACACACACACACACACACACACACACACACACACACACACACACACACACACACACACACACACACACACACACACACACACACACACACACACACACACACACACACACACACACACACACACACACATAAACACTTGATCCCTGACTTCCCAAGAGCAGATAGACACATACATTTGACTATGTACAGACTCAGTGAGCATAGCCTTGCTATTGAGAAAGGCCGCCGTAGGCAGACATGGCTCTCAAGAGAAGACAGGCTATGTGCTCACTGCCCACAAAATGAGGTGGAAACTGAGCTGCACTTCCTAACCTCCTGCCCAATGTATGACCATATTAGAGATACATATTTCCCCCAGATCACACAGATCCACAAAGAATTCGAAAACAAATCCAATTTTGAAAAACTCCCATATCTACTGGGTGAAATTCCACAGTGTGCCATCACAGCAGCAAGATTTGTGACCTGTTGCCACAAGAAAAGGGCAACCAGTGAAGAACAAACACCATTTTGCTTATTTATTTTATTTTTTTTTATTTTTAAATTTACAACCCATACAGTTTATGCTTATTTATTTTATCTTGTGTCCTTTAACTATTTGTACATTGTATATATATATATATATACATATATATATATATATATATATATATATATATATATATATATATATATATATAATATGACATTTGTAATGTCTTTACTGTTTTGAAACTTCTGTATGTGTAATGTTTACTATTCATTTTTGTTGTTTTTCACTTTATATATTCACTTTGTATGTTGTCTACCTCACTTGCTTTGGCAATGTTAACACATGTTTCCCATGCCAATAAAGCCCCTTGAATTGAATTGAATAGACAGATGCTGCCCTCCAAAGGGTCCTCTGAAGTCTATTATCTGTGCTTCACCGTTTTAGAGGTTACAGCAGATCACTGAGATGCTTGGCAAAGCTTTAAATGGTTTAAATAAACTATAATTTGACACAGAGCGATGGTAATAAAGTTCAACAGCCAGCCTTGGTGCTCCTCCCAAACAGCACCCTATTCCCTTTATAGTGCACTACTTTTAACCATGGCCTATAGCCAAATGGCACCCTATTCCCTTTATAGTGCACTTCTTTTAACCATGGCCTATAGCCAAATGGCACCCTATTCCCTTTATAGTGCACTACTTTTAACCAGGGCCTACAGCCAAATGGAACCCTATTCCCTTTATAGTGCACTTATTTTTACCAGATCGGGTCTAAAGTAGTGCACTATAAAGGGACTAGTGTGCCATTTAGGATCCACACTACTGGACTCTAGGAACAGACTCATAAGGGTTTGTAGAGGTAGAGAGTGTTATCTGGAAGAAAATGAATGGCAGAAAGGGATACGCCACCTTTAATGTTGATGCCTTTGCCTAACTTCGAAAAACGAGTCGCTTTTACGTAACCTTCCTTCCCAACCCTTACCATGACCTCAGTGAAATTATGCAGTGTCGAAATTAAATTAAATGTTATCCGTGACTTGCTTTGTAAACAACAGGTGTAGACTAACAGGTGTAATGCTTGGTAAACAACAGATGTAGACTAACAGGTGTAGACTAACAGTGAAATGCTTGGTAAACAACAGGTGTAGACTAACAGTGAAATGCTTGGTAAACAACAGGTGTAGACTAACAGTGAAATTCTTGGTAAACAACAGGTGTAGACTAACAGTGAAATGCTTGGTAAACAACAGGTGTAGACTAACAGTGAAATGCTTGGTAAACAACAGGTGTAGACTAACAGTGAAATGCTTGGTAAACAACAGGTGTAGACTAACAGTGAAATGCTTGGTAAACAACAGGTGTAGACTAACAGTGAAATGCAACAGGTTGGTAAACAACAGGTGTAGACTAACAGTGAAATGCTTGGTAAACAACAGGTGTAGACTAACAGTGAAATGCTTGGTAAACAACAGGTGTAGACTAACAGTGAAATGCTTGGTAAACAACAGGTGTAGACTAACAGTGAAACAGGTGTAGACTAACAGTGAAATGCTTGGTAAACAGCAGGTGTAGACTAACAGTGAAATGCTTGGTAAACACAGGTGTAGACTAACAGTGAAATGCTTGGTAAACAACAGGTGTAGACTAACAGGTGTAGAAACTAACAGGTGTAGACTAACAGTGAAATGCTTGGTAAACAGCAGGTGTAGACTAACAGTGAAATGCTTGGTAAACAACAGGTGTAGACTAACAGGTGTAGACTAACAGTGAAATGCTTGGTAAACAACAGGTGTAGACTAACAGTGAAATGCTTGGTAAACAACAGGTGTAGACTAACAGGTGTAGACTAACAGTGAAATGTTTGGTAAACAAGAGGTGTAGACTAACAGGTGTAGACTAACAGTTAAATGCTTGGTAAACAACAGGTGTAGACTAACAGTGAAATGCTTGGTAAACAACAGGTGTAGACTAACAGGGAAATGCTTGGTAAACAACAGGTGTAGACTAACAGTGAAATGCTTGGTAAACAACAGGTGTAGACTAACAGGGAAATGCTTGGTAAACAACAGGTGTAGACAAACAGGTGTAGACTAACAGGTGTAGACTAACAGGTGTAGACTAACAGTGAAATGCTTGGTAAACAACAGGTGTAGACTAACAGGTGTAGACTAACAGGTGTAATGCTTGGTAAACAACAGGTGTAGACTAACAGTGAAATGCTTGGTAAACAACAGGTGTAGACTAACAGGTGTAGACTAACAGTGAAATGCTTGGTAAACAACAGGTGTAGACTAACAGTGAAATGCTTGGTAAACAACAGGTGTAGACTAACAGTGAAATGCTTGGTAAACAACAGGTGTAGACTAACAGGTGTAATGCTTGGTAAACAACAGGTGTAGACTAACAGTGAAATGCTTGGTAAACAGCAGGTGTAGACTAACAGTGAAATGCTTGGTAAACAGCAGGTGTAGACTAACAGTGAAATGCTTGGTAAACAACAGGTGTAGACTAACAGGTGTAGACTAACAGGTGTAGACTAACAGTGAAATGCTTGGTAAACAGCAGGTGTAGACTAACAGTGAAATGCTTGGTAAACAACAGGTGTAGACTAACAGGTGTAGACTAACAGTGAAATGCTTGGTAAACAACAGGTGTAGACTAACAGTGAAATGCTTGGTAAACAACAGGTGTAGACTAACAGGTGTAGACTAACAGTGAAATGTTTGGTAAACAAGAGGTGTAGACTAACAGGTGTAGACTAACAGTTAAATGCTTGGTAAACAACAGGTGTAGACTAACAGTGAAATGCTTGGTAAACAACAGGTGTAGACTAACAGGGAAATGCTTGGTAAACAACAGGTGTAGACTAACAGTGAAATGCTTGGTAAACAACAGGTGTAGACTAACAGGGAAATGCTTGGTAAACAACAGGTGTAGACAAACAGGTGTAGACTAACAGGTGTGTAGACTAACAGGTGTAGACTAACAGTGAAATGCTTGGTAAACAACAGGTGTAGACTAACAGGTGTAATGCTTGGTAAACAACAGGTGTAGACTAACAGTGAAATGCTTGGTAAACAACAGGTGTAGACTAACAGGTGTAGACTAACAGTGAAATGCTTGGTAAACAACAGGTGTAGACTAACAGTGAAATGCTTGGTAAACAACAGGTGTAGACTAACAGTGAAATGCTTGGTAAACAACAGGTGTAGACTAAGAGTGAAATGGTTCAATTACGGACCTTCACCAACAATACAGAGAGAAGTAAAAATAGAAAACTAATAGAAAGATATTAACAAGAGGAATAAATAAACAATGACTAGCGATAACTTGGCTATGTAGACGGGTTACCAGTACCGAGTACCAGTACCGAGTCAATGAGCAGTGCACGAGGTAATTAAGGTAACTATGTACAATATAGTTAGGCATAAAGTGACTAGGCAACAGGATACATAATAAGCAGGTAACAGCAGGGTATGTGATGAGTCAAAGGAGTTAGTGCGAAAAAGGGTCAATGCGGATAGTCTGGGTAGCTATTGTTGAACTATTTGACCAACTATTTAGCAGTCTTGTTCAACATTCATGTCTCGGGATAGAAACTATTCAGGGTCCTGGCCCATGCCAAATCGTTTAAGACTCCTGGAAGGAAGAGGTGTTATCATTCCTTCTTTATGACAGTGTTGGTGTGTGTGAGATCCATGATAAATCGTTAGTGATGTGGACACCAAGGAATTTGAAAGTCTCGACCCGCTCTACTGCATCCCAGTCCATGTGTATGGATGCGTGCTCGGCCCTCAGTATCCTGTAGTCCACAATCAGCTCTTTTGTCTTGCCGATGTTGAGGGAGAGGTTGTTGTCCAGGCACCACACGGTTAGGTCACTCACCTCCCTATAGGCTGTCTCATCGTCATCGGAGATGAGTCCAACCATGTTTTGTCGTCAGCAAACTTAATGATGGTGTTGGAGTAATGTGCGGCCAAGCAGTTGTAGGTGAACAGGGAGTAAAGGAGGGGACTAAACACACACCCCTGAGGGGCGCCAATGTTGAGGGTCAGCGTGGGGGACGTATTGTTGCCAACCCTCACTACCTCCGGCGGCCGGTTAGGAAGTCCAGGATCCAGTTGCAGAGGGAGGTGTTCAGTCCCAGGGTCCTGAGTTTTGTGATGAGCTTGGAAGGCACTATGGCGTTGAACGTTGAGCTATAGTCAATAAACAGCATTCACACGTAGGTGTTCCTCTTGCCCAGATGGGAGAGAAGTCAGTGTGGAGTGTACAGAAATAGAGATTGCTTCATCTGTGGATCTGTTGGAGCTGTATGAATAGGAGTGGGTCCAGGGTGTCTGGGATAATGGTGTTGATGTGAGCCATGACCAGCATTTCGAAGCATTTCATGGAAACAGATGTGAGTCATTTAGATATGTTGGTTATGTTGGCGTTCTTTGACACAGGGACTATGGTGGTCTGCTTGAAACATGTAGATATTACAAACTGGGTCAGGGAGAGTTTGAAAATGTCAGTGAAGACACTTGCCAGTTGGTTAGAGCATGCTCTGAGTATAATATTACAGACTGGCTCAGGGAGAGGCCAGCTGGTCAGTGCATTCTCTGAGTATGCGTCCTGATAAAACGTCTAGCCCTGAGGCCTTGTGAATGTTAACCTGTTTAAAGGTCTTACTCAGATTGGCTACGGAGTGTGAGATCACACAGTCGTTCGGAACAGCTGGTGCTCTCATGCATGGTTGAGTGCTGCTTGCCGGGGCAGCTCACAGCTGGAATTCCCTTTGTAATTTGTGATAGTTTGCTAGCCCTGCCACATCCGAAGAGTGTCAGAGCCTTTGTAGCAGTATTTGATCTTAGTCCTGACGTTGACGTTTTGACAGTTTGATGGCTCATCGGAGGTCGTAGCAGGATTTCTTACAAGAGTCTGGAGTAGTGTCCTGCTCCTTGAAAGAGGCAGCTCTAGCCCTTTAGCTCAGTATGGATGTTGCCTGTGATCCATGGCTTCTGGTTGTGATATGTACGTACAGTAAAGCCAGTAACTGATGTGGTAAACTCCACAATGTTATCGGATGAATTCCGGTGCCTTCGAAACAATCCTGTAGTTCATCGGACCACTTGTACTTCCTGTTTTGAGTTTTTGCTTGTAAGCAGGAATCGGGAGGATAGATTTATGGTTAGATTGGCCAAATGGAGGGCGAGGGAGAGCTTTTTATGCATTTCTGTGTGTGGAGTAAAGGTGATCAAGAGTTTATTCCCCTCTGGATGCACAGGTGACATGCTGGTAAAATTGCTGATGGTGATTCCAGTTTCCCTGCATTAAAATTAGTCACTAGGAGCACATTTTCTTGTTTGCTTATGACCTGATACAGCTCGGTGAGTGTTTTCTTAGAGCCACCATCATGAGGTAATCTAACTCAAGCTAGCAAAACCTTGAGAATTCCTTAACATTAGAGATCGCTCACCAGCTGTTGTTACCAATCCCCGAGCTGACAAGGCAAAAAGCTGTGGTTCTGCCCCTGAACAAAGCAGTTACTCCTAGGCCGCCATTGAAAATAAGAATTTGTTCTTAACTGACTTGCCTAGTTAATATATAAAGGTTAAATAAAAGTTTAAATAAAAACAGACACATACCTCCCCCTTAACCTTACCCTTAACTTTAACCTGAACCTGAACCTTAACCTTAACCTACACCTGCCCTTCGTTCTTGACGATGAATAGAAAAACCAGCTAGATGTATATTCTCCATGTCCTTGTTCAGCAACGACTCAGAGAGGATATTACAGTTCTTCAGATCCCATTGATGGGATAGGCTCAAACTTTGTGATTGTACGTTTGTTAGAATGGAGTGTAGAGTCGGTTGATTTAGTCGCAGACTAGTCACGTCAGGGAGCTCGATTGCCTCTCTTGCACCGTCTCTTCCTCTTTTGAGTCGTGGGGATTAGGGCCTGGTCTGTAATGAATAGTACATCCACAGCTGCCGACTCGTTGAAGTAGAAATCTTCATCCAAATCGAGGTCCCCGTTCTGATGTCCAGAAGCTGTTTTTTTTGTCATATGAAATTATGGCGGAAATATTATGTTCAAAAAAGTTAATTCAGTCGATTGATGCACTCGTGCATAGTTTATATTTACATGAATAAAATCTGAAAGGTACATTTGAGAAAAGTATGTTTTTTCCCGAGTTCCAAGTTGTTTTGAAATCGACATAACAGAAAGTAAATGTGTTAATGTTAGTTTCATTCCGGAAAAGCCTCAGTGGTTCAAGACTTCCACGACGTTTGTTTGTTATGAAGAAATATGGAAAGTATATGGTTCACCACGAAACAAACGTGAGACGTGACTTTGAAGAGCAGCGAGGCTTGAAGGACAGTTTTCTTATGATGATGAACTGGATTAAATTCATGGTGAATGTATCGTTAGCCTACTTTATAATTGTGGTATAATTTGGAAAAGATGTACTGTGTGATATTTGGTTTATTTGAAAACATTTACTCTTTACTGTGTTGATAATGGTAACATACAAGTCATTTAATAATCGTACTGTTTTCCGGTAAAGTCGTCATCTATTTATTCTGTTGATACGATAGAGAAGAGAGAGAAACATAGTCTACAATAAAGCCGTTAGTATTGATTTATTGATAAATATACACATTTGGTGATACAGGGTTTATTTTATGTTAAGACAGGCTACATCATGACAGGCTACGCCATGATAGGTCTATGTCATGATAGGCTACATCATGATAGGCTACATACATCATGATAGGTCTATGTAATGATAGGCTACATCATGATAGGCTACATACATCATGATAGGTCTATGTAATGATAGGCTACATCATGATAGGCTACATACATCATGATAGGTCTATGTAATGATAGGTCTATGTCATGATAGGTCTATGTCATGATAGGTCTATGTAATGATAGGTCTATGTCATGATAGGTCTATGTCATGATAGGCTACATCATGATAGGTCTATATCATGACAGGATACAATGTATCCTAGTGTGCTATAATTTCACAGCACAGAACCCCCCCTCAACGCACTGCCACTACAATAAAACAATAGCACAGGGCCATAACATAACAACCACTTCCGCTGAGCTGAATGAGATGGTTAAAGGGGGTTCATTCAGTGAAAGAATGACAAAAAGTATAAATGTAGGAAATTAAGGATTTTCGGCTTTTGAAATGTATTCAGACCACTTGACTTTTTCCACATTTTGTTACATTACAGCCTTGTTCTAAAATGGATTAAAATATTTGTTTTCCTCATCAATCTACACACACTATCCCATAATGACAAAGCAAAAACAGGTGTTTGACATTTCTGCAAATGTATAAATAAAAGAGATGGAAATATCACATTTACATAAGTGGTCAGACCCTTTACTCAGTACTTTGTTGAAGCACCTCTGGCAGCGATTACAGCCTCAAGTCTTCTTGGGTATGACACTACAAGCTTGGCACACCTGTATTTGGGGAGTTTCTCACATTATTTTCTTAAGATCCTCTTAAGCTCTGTCAGGCTGGACGGGGAACATCGCTGCACAGCTATTTTCATCTCTTCATAGATGTTTGATCGGGATCAAGTCCGGATTCTGGCTGGGCCATTCAAGAACATGGTAGAAGTTTAGAACAACCAAGACTCTTTCATGCACTGGCCACCTGGTGAAAGTGAGCAGTCATGAGAGAAGGGCCTTGGTCAGGGAGGTGTCATGCCCAGGAAGGTTACTGGGTACTGAGTAAAGGGTCTGAATACTGATGTAAATGTGATATTTTAAAACATTTGTTACTAAAAAATACAGTTTTTGCTTTGTCATTATGGGGTATTGTGATGCCATTATGGGGTATTGTGATGTCACTATGGGGTATTGTGATGCCATTATGGAGTATTGTGATGTCATTATGGGGTATTGTGATGCCATTATGGGGTATTGTGATGCCATTATGGGGTATTGTGTGTAGATTTATGAGGAAAAACCAACTATTTAATCCATTTTAAAATAAGGCTGTAACGTAACAAAATGTGGAAAAAGTCAAGTGGTATGAACACTTTCTGAAGACACTGTATGCGGAGTTTGTTGTAGAAGTTGGTCACAGCAATGTCAATAAATGGAGATTAAAACCGCTCTGTGATGCACAGAGTAGCATTGTGATCTGAATACTTTCCGAATGCATTGTACTTCCCTGAGGTGCAATACATATGAAGGTCAGTAGATGGGGACCTAGTTCCACTAATGACCGTGGGATCACTGGGGTGACCCTCTGAGACATTAGGAATTGCTTTCACCTGTGGCATAACGCGAGAGCCAGACATGGCAATTCTGTGTGATTGGGGTTTTTGTCCTGTTGAAAAACAGATGTGGGCAGTAGTCCCAAATATGCATATAGTTTGTTTCATTGATGTCTGTGCCCCCAAAACACTAGTACAGTAATTCTCAAAACCTGGGGGAACCACAATCTGGTGTTGAATGTCTTCTTCATTATGGATTGCAGTGCTTTTCACAACAAGAGACAAAGAATTTCAACGTGTGTTTAAAAATATATTTTTTTGCCTTTATGGCGGTAGGTAGACTTGGAGCGTTGGGCCAGAATCCGCAAGGTCTCTAGCCGAATAGGTGAAAAATCTGCCTGTGCCATGGCACTTAACCCTAATAGCTCTAGGGTCGCCGTCAATAATGGCAGATCGCTGGCCTTGAGCTCGAGTGAGTCTCAGGGGGAGTGAGATATGTAAAAAAAAAAAAACATCACATTCACACTTGTACAGCTGTGAAATAGGACAAACCTAATTATTATCAATCATATAAGATAGGGTTAGGGTTAGGGTTAGGATCAATCATATAAGTGTCTCAAAAGTTTGTATTGACATTATATTTCTGAATCAATAAATCTAAAACACTTGATGGGGCCTATTGCCAAAATGTCAAGGTAGTGAAAAACAAGGCAAAAATAAATAAATACCTTGGAACACATAAAACAGCAGAGTTGGTCAAATGTCCGTAAGGTGGCAGCTATTCTCTGCCTCGTTCCTAACCTTGATGCATTTCAACACCTATTCTCTGCAGAGCCAACCTTAACCCTCGTTCCTAACCTTAATGAATTTCAACACTTATTCTCTGCAGCGCCAACCTTAACCCTCGTTCCTAACCTTAATGAATTTCAACACTTATTCTCTGCAGCGCCAACCTTAACCCTCGTTCCTAACCTTAATGAATTTCAACACCTATTCTCTGCAGCGCCAACCTTAACCCTCGTTCCTAACCTTAATGAATTTCAACACCTATTCTCTGCAGCGCCAACCTTAACCCTCGTTCCTAACCTTAATGCATTTCAACACCTATTCTCTGCAGAGCCAACCTTAACCCTCGTTCCTAACCCTAACCTTAATGCATTTCAACACCTATTCTCTGCAGCGCCAACCTTAACCCTCGTTCCTAACCTTAATGCATTTCAACACTTATTCTCTGCAGAGCCAACCTTAACCCTCGTTCCTAACCCTAACCTTAATGCATTTCAACACCTATTCTCTGCAGAGCCAACCTTAACCCTCGTTCCTAACCTTAATGCATTTCAACACTTATTCTCTGCAGCGCCAACCTTAACCCTCGTTCCTAACCTTAATGCATTTCAACACTTATTCTCTGCAGCGCCAACCTTAACCCTCGTTCCTAACCTTAATGCATTTCAACACTTATTCTCTGCAGCGCCAACCTTAACCCTCGTTCCTAACCCTAACCTTAATGAATTTCAACACCTATTCTCTGCAGAGCCAACCGTAACCCTGGTTCCTAACCTTGATGCATTTCAACACTTATTCTCTGCAGCGCCAACCTTAACCCTCGTTCCTAACCTTAATGCATTTCAACACTTATTCTCTGCAGAGCCAACCTTAACCCTGGTTCCTAACCTTGATGCATTTCAACACCTATTCTCTGCAGAGCCAACCTTAACCCTGGTTCCTAACCTTGATGCATTTCAACACCTATTCTCTGCAGAGCCAACCTTA